>NW_010365453.1:161902-168492 GCF_000414095.1 Morus notabilis
GAGGTTTTTTTTTTTTTTTTTTAAACAACTAAAACTACAAAAAAAAATGCTATGGGGAAACCTTTTTTTTTTTTTTTTTTTTTTTTTTTCGAACAATGGACGTTAGAAGGAAAAGAAAAGAGAAAAAAAAATTGCAGCACTATAACTTACTAAATGAATAAAGACCACGGCAGCCAATGTCTTTTTTTTTTTTTTTGAAATAAACGATAAGAAAGAGTAAAAAATAATAATAAAAAATAATAATAAATGTATATTTACCTCTTTGGCTTAAAAATCTACTGATCAGTCTTGCTAATAGCACCTCCCCGGCAACGGCGCCAAAATTTGATTAACGCCCAAAAGTGATGTTTACAAGCGGTCAATTGTAGCACAGAAGGGCGGTCGTATCCACAGAGAGATAACAAAATAATAAGAAAGACTAACAGAATAAGAGCGTTAGGGAAAAGTGAATTGAAGAAAAAGAAGAGTTTTTGAGATTTTGTTGCAAATAAAATAGAAAGGAGGAAATTTATATGAAGGGAATTCAATAGTAAAAATGGTAAGGCGTCGAGAATTCCTAATGTTTCGTTCACCAATTCCAGTTTTGATTCACAAAATAAAAAAACCGAATAAATTAAATCTCTATGTTGACTCCGAAAATATCATTGTTGAAAGTTATCCAAAATCGACAATATATCAATTTGACAATATTGCAGTAAAAGACAATTTGTAAAATAATTTGAATGACAAAACATTGCATGACAGAATTACATAAGAAAAACGTGACTGAACTTATATAAAAATTGGCACACAATATTTTGAAAAGTAATAGAAAAATAGATGAGATTTAATTCATTCAGATGTAGAACTTTACAGCATAAGGAATCAAAACTCTGAATTGGGTCACTCAACAGAAGTTCATCTCTAACCTCACCAAGAGAACTCTAGCCTAGCTTACAAAACATTCTCACAAGTTCTAGAGAGAAAATATGAGACTGACAGCAAGACGACAGAAAACTGAATATTCCAAGCTGCCAAAAACCTTAGGCTAACCCCTCTATTTATAGTATTCAGAGGTTGCCTGTCAAATAAGGAAATTAATAGTAAAACTAGAAAATTACAAAAGAAAAGGAAACAAAATAAAATTACACATAAATTAGGAGAAATTTGATTTGGGGAAGAAATCTGGTAATTTGCTCTGCTTTTTGGGGAAGGAATTCGGATTCAACATAGGAGGGACACGTGTCGAAGCTTGATTGGATCAAAGGAATAAAGCGCCATGTACACGAAAATACTTTTGCTTAAAATTTAATGTGTGCTCGCAAGTGTACGAATCGCGAAGTAATAATGATCCGAGGATCGAGTATCGTCCACTGGGATTGTTAATTAGGAAGAACTAAGTATCACTGTTTATCTAAACTGATTTTATCTAGACAATATGAAATTAAGGGATTGAAACTAAATTAAACAACTAAACTAGACTAAGAAAATGCAAACAACGGATGCAAAGGTGATTTGGATCGAAGGGATCTCTATATTTAAAATGGGCTAGGGGGGATTCGACTTCACCTAATTATGCTATATTTATCTAAATCCATCACTTGTCGATGTATTATATTCAATCCTAGATCATGGGTACTAAGATAATCTCACTCCCTCTCTCGAGCGCTAAGTGAAATAATATGCTAAATCGATTAAACTAATATCCCTATTAATTTTACCAATTATGAATTCATTAAGTTAAGTCCATATTTGATCTCCTAAGGTTATACTAGCCTCCCAACTCAATATCTCCTTAGGTTGCGTCTCTTAATTCTCAACGTATAAAATTAACTCTCCCGAGCCTAATTTCATACATCTAGGGTCTCTAATCAAATGGGTAATTAAATTAGAAATTAAGCACACGAGACACAAAAGATTGGAATATAAAACATTCAACAAGCAAACAGACTTTCAAAATATAACTTTCATTAAATTAGATCAAACCCCCCTAGCGTGAGAAAATTAGCTATCCATATTCAAAATTAAATCCACAATTACAAAATACCAAAGATCCATAGTTTAAGCAAAAAATTAAACAAACAATTCAAGAAATACAAAGGGAGAAAGTAATGAAGAACTCCTGTTGGATAATCTCCTCCAAAACCTTCAAACTGCCTTGAATCCCCTTGAAAATCTCAGAAATCCTTGGTTACAACTACTTTTCTTCAGACCTAAGGCTCCAGCCGTGTCTCTGGTTCAATTCTCTACTCTTCGTGTCTGTCCCCCTCTTCCAGCAACTTTCTTTTCCTTTTATATCACCTCCCGAATGTGCACAACTCTCCAAGTTTGAGAAAGGCACGCTGTAGCCCATGGATGTGCGCTGAAATATGCTCAAAAACTACAATATATGACGGGGATAAATTGATGAAAAATCAACTTATCACACCACATGTCGCACGTGGAGTAAAGGAAGTCTGTTGGCGTTGGAGACAGCTGGGACCCGCGGAAGCCAGGTGTCACGCGTGGAGAAGAAGGCAGGCTGGCATTACAGGTGTGGGACCCACACGGAGGAATGCTTTTAACGCGCTGTGGCTTGCTCATCGAAGAAACGCGCCTTGATGGTTAGGCTGTGCTTGTAATGCGTGCATGGAGAGCTGGGGGAATGCGGGAGAGAGCTGGGCACACTCAGAGGCTCAGCTTGATGGCTCGGCTGACGCGGCTCTCCATCTGGCTCGTGTGGCTCGCTGAAAGGCTTAAAAATATGGCTTTCATGACTTCTTCTTGTGTAGCTTTTTACACTGCTTTCATCTATAAATAATTATGCAAAAACTAGACAAATTCCAATTAAAAATATTATGAATAAAAATAATGGAATTGTTTAATTAAAGCTTAAATATTTTAATATTATCTAAATCAAAAGCAATATTTAGGGTGCATTTTTATGCATTGATCAACTATCATAAACTTATTCGTTAGAAATTCATGGATTAGATGTGCTAAGTTGACACGATACTAGGGTGACCACGAATAAAGATATGTGATATGAATTAAGTAATTAGAGAAAGAATAGAATAGTATAAAATTCTCTAATAGAAGGGCTAAACTTTTCTTATGACACACCTAGTAATCAATATGCATAGAACCCAACACATGGTGATTTAGTATTCTCATGAATAGTAATTCTCAAATAAAGTAATAAATCTGCTCATCTATGTATCTACTCAAGGAGATTAACTTGGATAGGTGAAATCTCTTGATAAATGAGATTATAGCTTAAGAAAGATAAGAACCTTAGAATCGAGGTGTGAATCATTATTAGATATTATGAAGCAAGGAAATATAAATAGTATGATTTCCGTGACAATCAAGATGCGTTGTAAAAAGGAAATTACCACATGAATGGAGCAAACCAATTAAGAATAGTGTTTGTCTATTAAGAAGAATTTGGTTGTGACGCCAATCTAAAGTAGATTTATTAGGACTTATAATTAAAACTTTGAGGACTGAAGTCATGAAATTATAAATCAAACTCTTAATGGAGGATATGAAATGTAATCCTTTTAAGGAGCAAAAAAAAAAAAAAAATAATAAAAGGGGGAGAAGATCTCTTGCATAAGTAAATGAACGGTAAGGACTAACAGCTTAGTCAGTATGATAAGTAAGTTAAAGGTAACATATTGGGGTACCAAACATAGTAATGGTTTAAAGATTTTTGTTTTATATATACATGCCCGATAATAAATAGGGGAACACTATTATCAATCTAGGAATCTAAAGAAAATGAAAGAATTTTTTTGTGTAATAATTCTTACACTGGGAGGATGACCTTATTGAGTTTAGAGGTCGATGATTAGGTTAAGAATGATGGGTGTATAATCATTAAGACTATGAACTATGCTCTGAGAGGTACAATGATCGAAAGACGGATGATCCTACCTAAGAACAAAGATGTCAACAGAAGGTAATACTTCGAAATATACCTATTTTAAGGAGAAATTATTAGAATTTGTCCAGAATCATAAGTTTAAGATAATTGTTCTTTGAGAAAAGTAAACACGAGATGAAATGAGCTTAAGAGTTTGATTATATAAAGAGTAAATTAGAAGGAAGAATGCTAAAGTATGAAGATGGTATCTCTTTGAATGAGTTCATACTTTTGAGAGTAATTTGAACTCGACACCAAATAAGAATGGGAAGGGTAGACCCCTTAGAAAGACTCATAACACCTAAGAGACAGAATAATTGAGTGAGTGTCACATTGTTAAAAGAGACATTAGTAACCCTAAAGGAAAAGATGATGTAGCTAGTTGTATAACTATCCTTCAAAGAATTGAAGGAGAGTTATGAATATTTTGTGATAGAAACATAAACAGTTAGAGCCCCAGCAAGAAGATAAGTTATGTCAGATGAGGTCGATACATGTATTCCTTAAGGAATTAAGTATTTGAGGAAACCAGTTATTAAGTTTGATGATTATAAGACAAATATAAGGTCTATAAACCTCAAGTAGTCATTTACAGACTCAGAAAACAACACAACCTTACCTTGTAGAAGTATGTGTTACAAGCAGTTGTACAAAATTTGGACTCAGAAGGGTCTCGTTACTCTATGAAATAAGGTCCAGACAGGGAAAATGTCCAAACATTCGTGATATGATACGATGTTCGGTAACAGATTCTATAATAACTTAGAATAAGAAAGTATTACAATATAGTTTTTGCATGTGATAAGCGATTCAAGGTACCTATGAGTTTGTGCGTCACGTGAACTATGTGTTAGAGGAAAGGTGAAGCTGGAGAAGAGTTAAATTGAGGCACCTTAGTTTTGATAAGAAACTGCTTAATGATTATGACTAACAAAGTAGAAGTGAGGATAGTCCACAATCAATGGAAAAACTATTAGAACAAAAGTAGAGAACTTCTACAAGTATTGACAGTAAGACTGATCTTTCTCCACTCATACACCAAGAGAAGGTTGGAGTACCCAGAAGAAAAATAGAATATGTTAAATTGAGGAAAGATAGATTCCCTAAAGTACCAGAACAAGTATATAAATAAGCTATAGTTACTACTATTGTAAATGATAATGATTTGGATAATGGGACCCAAATAAGAAAATGTTAGGATGACGAATTCTTGAACCATTCCATATATTAGATCACAATCCAAATAAAGAAATGCAAGAATTAAGTATAGAGAGCAAGTTAGTTGAGATCATGGATTAGTAGGAAAGAGATCTTATAGAAAGTAGGGTCAATAATTTTAGTAAGATCCTCAGGGAAGAAATGCCAATGGAGGACGCCATGCATGGAAAGGATAATGAAAAACATTACAAAATCTCGACGACATTCTAATTTTGAAGATAAAATTTTTATAAGTTTAGTGAATTGTAATGTCGAGGAGAATTAACAGATAAATATGTTTACTTATTCATGGATTTTCCATAAATAAGCCGTGCATTCTACAGGTTTAAAACCTTTAAGTACACGTGCTCATATTAAAATAACGTGTAAAATATCAGTATGACAAGATATACTATGAAAAGCCTAATAAGTATATCTGAGTATGTTTAAGAGTACCGTGAGCCATGAAAGAAATGACTTAACGGTACGCCAAGTCAGATAGTAACTGAAAATATTGGCTATGAGAGTGCAAAGCTTCAAGTAACTGTTAGTGACCGAATCGAATTCGGATGCGGAAGTGTGGTGGTAGGGCAGATCAAGTATAACAAAAATTTTCACAAAACTTTTGAGATACTCTATAGATTATATTAATTTATGCATGAATAAATTAATCATATTAATTTATACATCAAGAACTCAATTAGAAAAAATACCTGGATGCTGACTCGGATGATAACTTGAGTTCTTTGACCACGAATGATCCTTGCTCCAAAAGCTTGTGTTTAGAAAACCAAAGTCTTCCACGTCAATTCCTTGAATCTACATAGACGTGTGTGTGGGCACACTCGAGACAAAATTAGGTTGGAACAAACACTCGAATTTCCACAAACACCAACGCATGCATGGTGTGGAATTTTTGGGAAGAAAATCTTTCCTTCTCTCTCTCTTGGGAATTTTGGCCAACCCTAAATAAGTTAGGTCAAAATATTGTCATGTGCAATTTTTCATCATATCTTATTTATAGAGTAGAAGTCCAACTTCTAGAAGGAATCAAATATCTATCTCCTATTTGAATTTCGAACAAAAATTCTCCTCCCTCTTATCTCCTTATGGCCGGCCAACCCTAGGGTTTCCTATCCCTGTGTGTGGCACCAATTGCAGGTAGGGAAGGAAGAAAAAATCATCCTTTATCCTGTAGTCCAAGTTTAATTCAAATTCAAATTCGAATTTAAGTCAAACCTAAATTAATTTGAATTCTAAATTGAACAACTTATCAAATAAATTTAAAAGGATAAATTTAAATTGTGTTCATGATTCAAATTCAAATTTAAATAATCACATTATTTAAATAATAATTAATTCTCAATTAATTATTTTTGAGTATTTAATTTTAGAATTCCATAATTCTAAAATTCTCATTTTGCCCTTTGTGTCTGGTAGAATTACAAGGACGACGCGGGGACTAATGGACCTATAATCCCGAGCTCCAATAAAATTAATAATTAAT
>NW_010365453.1:168567-177515 GCF_000414095.1 Morus notabilis
CATTCTTGAGTACCATTGATTCTCTAATGGATAGTGATTCATAAAACACATTTATGAACCAGAGTGCTCTTACTAATCCAAGTACCGAATCAACACTCAAGAGAATTATTTATCTACTTCTTTCTCAAGAAGGAATGGATTCCATCTTGTATAATAACATTCCCAGCTACCTACTTCATCATGTCTCCAAAATACAAGGAATATGATTCAGGGTCTCAGAATCCGTACTGAGTAAATAAAAAAACACAAATCCATAAATAGGAGTTTGTTAAGAACTCATGATTAAGATCATTTTGTACTACACAATCTCATTATGCGAAATACACTCATTTAATATCTCACCATATTAACAGTGCAGATAGCACCGTTCAATTCTAAATGGGAATGACATGTATTAATAATGTTTTAATTAAAGATTCTAAACTTTAATTAAATTCATTATGAACAGCGTTTTTGATTATTATCCTTAAACATTATCATCTTGTATATAACACTTATATACAATGTTTAAGGTTACATAAATAATAATGGAATTTTCATTTGATATTCATAAAATATTCATAAATATATGCACATAAAATGATGAATAAACTCTTTTATTAATTAAATAATAAATATCCTATTACATCTCACACTTCTAGGACACCATTCCCAATAGTAACCTGTTTGACTTCTGATGAGTCATCACATTCTTAACGGTTCGGACAAATTGACAAACCAATAAGTAAGCACTCGATTAGTAATAACCAAGAATATTCTTAGATTTAAGTGGTATTATGAGTGTAGAATTATAGAATTATGGAATAATTCCATGATTCAATATGTAGTATTACATTTTGTACTACATAGTACCACCAGAAACATCAAGGATAAACATTTTAATGCAAATTATATGAAAGTAGTACATCATACTCATTATTAGAGAGTTTTCACGACAGTTGTATCAAAAGGATCTTACGATAACCCAGGACCAAGATCAGATAGATCTGATAATCGAGTGTCATCCGAATCAAGGATAGATATGTATGGTCTAAGTCTATGTTAAGTTTAAAAATAGTTTCAAGAACAATCATGACTCATACAAGGCAATTCATTGACTAATCATAAAAAATTATTTCTGTTGGAGACTGAATTGACAATTGGGACTAAGAAGAGTTGATTAGTCATTTTAGAGACAAACTATTTCATCCGACTAAATAGTTATCCTAACAGAAGAAGAATGTTGCTGAATTCACATCAAATTACCATTATTGTGAGGAAGTTAAAGTAGAAGAACAACATCTAGTAGGAGAACTACAGAAGATCTACATTCTAGAATAGAAGTGTGATCAAATCATGACAGATTTCATTGTAGGGTTGCCTAGAATATCCAATAGTAACGATGTGATTTGGATAATCATAGATCGATTGACGAGATCTGCACACTTTTTGCTGATCAAACTAAGTTATTCTATTGAGAGACAGCCATTTCACGTCAAGATTTTGGAAAAGTGTACATGTAACACCCTGAAGAATTAATTGAGATTAATTGAGGTAATTGAGGTTATTAGTGTGCCTAATCTGGATTATTAATTGAGTATGAATTAATAAATATTTTTGACGTGTGAGTTTAAATAGTTCCAAGGTATTTAAATTATTCTCAGTAATTTATTTTAACCCAGAAGTGTGTATGGGCGCATTTCTAGACTATTGTTTTAAAATATTGACACTTGTCCATTTTCTTTCCTTTTTTTTCTTTTATTTTCTTTCTTTTTTCTTTTCCTTCCTTCCTTCCCGTGCACTTTCTCTCTCTTTTTCACCCTCACTCTCTCTCTCACTCTCTCCCGTGCTCTCTCTCACACACTCTCTCTCTTTTTTGTCCCAAATCAAACGGATCTTGAACCAAGGAAAGATTTAAAGAAGTTTTCAACGTCAAGAGAAGGATTCGAGGTAAGATTACTGAAAGAACCTCTCTTAAATTTCAAGTTTTTGAATTTCAAAACTTATTTTTGGTTTAAACCGGATTTTGATGGTTTTTGAGTAAAACTAGAGTAAAAATTAGAGATCTTGGGTTCTTTGGACTTGTTTTAGGACCTAAAACCCAGATCTAGTGGGTTTCCTTTGAAATATCTCAATTTGGGATGGAGATTGTAGGTTTTGGACTGATTTCCGTGAGCTTCTCTCGCGCAGCTGATTCCACCGGTCGACTTGTGTGGTCGACCGGATCATATGGAAACCGGTCAACCTATGCGGTCGACCGGATTGTAGGCTGACCGGTCGACCGGTCCGGTCGACTGGTGTGCACACTACCGGTCGACCGATAGTGTTGCACTGCTCTGTCACCGGTCGACCAGTTGACACGGGGTTTGACCCTGATTAGCCTGAAATTGCTGTTTTGACCCCTGTTTTCGGGGAGAACCCAAATTAGCTTCATTTGGGGACTTGAGATAATGGATTAGCATTGTTAATCCTTGAGTTGAGATTGAAAATCCTTGTAATGATATTTTGACACATGAAAATGGATTAGGGCACACTAATTGAAAATCTTGGTACATAAATGAGATTTGGATTGCTTTAGGAATGAGAATTGATCCTAAAGTGTTGTCCTGCATCAGTGATCATTGAGGATTCAGACTGAAGGGGCTTGAGGAAGTGAAAGCCAGAAAAGGCAACGCTAGTCCTAGGTTTGATAGTGCAAGGTAGGATTTCTATCCCTTTTCCTTGTGAGCCTATTTTCAAAAAGGATTTTGGCCTTGAAAATGTTTTAAAGAAAGGGATTGGATTGTGTAAGAAAATGTTTTGAAAACCATGGCTTGTTTAGTCATGGAACCTCATGGGGTGTCCAGTCATGGGGCCCGCGGCTTGAGTAGTTCGTGGGGTCGTATTAACGATTTCAAAATGTTAATGAATGATTTCTTAATAAAGAGATCTTGTGAACTGGTAATAGAGCCTATTGCTATAAGCCTAGATAGGATGCAGAGAGTGGATCCTCGGGGGTAGAACCCGAAACTCGGTCCGGGTAGGCGAGGCACTTGGTTAGGTAAGTAATTTGTACTAATTACTTGCTGAAGCCTGTAAAACGGTTATTTACAGTTATATTTCTTTTGAGAAAAAGGATGTGAGGTTCCGGCTGTTCTGTCAGCACTGAATGTCTTGTTTTATTTACTTATTCATTTATGTATTTCCTCGCTCACTTATTATTCATTTATTTATAACGTTTATTTCAAATTATATCCTACTGGGCCTTTCGCTCACATTTTATATTTCAAATGTATTAAACCCCTCCCAGGAGACTCTAGGAGCGGTGCGGGGTAGCGGAAGATTGCTACTGTTGGATCAAGTGAGGATTGAGTTCATCCTCTTGAATAAATGTAAGGAATTTGAGAATTTTGTAAACTTATGTAATATTTGGATTTACTAGACTATGGTTGATGTCTGTTGTAATGATTATTTATATGGGCATGTATGTACGATACTGTATGTCCTGTGGGGTGGAGCCCTGTGTGTGTCAGAGGCTCCGGGATACTCTGTAATTTATTTATATTTTAATGCAGTCAAGTGTGGGGCCCGATTGGGAATCTACTTTATTAATCCCTAACCACGTCACCCACCCCGTTTGGGGGGCGTGACACTACATGACGCAATGGGGTCTAAGTTAAAGTTTAGTACGACTTTCCACTGCAGACAGATGGCCAATCTGAGAGGACCATCCAGACCCTAGAAGATATGCCGAAAGCATGTGTCATGCATTTTAAGGGGAACTGAGATAGTAAGTTACCTTTAATAGAGTTTTCCTATAACAACAGCTATCACATGTCAATAGGAATGACACCTTTCGAAGCTCTGTATGGAAGAAAATGCAGGTCCTTAATTCATTGGTATGAACCTGGGGAGAAGCATCTAGAAATAGTAGACTTTATTAGGAGAACCACAGAGGATGTGAGACTTATCACAGAGAGGTTAGATACAACTCATAGTCGCCAGAAGAGCTATGCGGATAAACGCCGCAGACCCTTAGAGCTTCAGGTAAGAGACTTAGTTTTCCTGAAGGGGGCATCGATGAAAGGAGTAATGAGATTCGGTAATAGAGGAAAACTCAGCCCAAGATACATCAGACCTTTTGAGACCCTCAAAAGGATTGGTAAAGTCGCACACAGACTAGCATTGCCGCCAGAATTAGCTTCAATACATAACGTCTTTCATGTATTAATGTTGTAGTACCAGACCCATCACATGTGTTGCACCAGGAACCAGTTGAAGTGCACGCAGACCTCACCTACAAGGAAAAACCAGTCCAGATCCTAGCCCGCGACGAGAAAACCTTATGGAATAAAGTAACTCCTCTGGTTAATGTTTTGTAGCGAAATCATAATATTGAGGAAGCTACTTGAGTATGCGAAGAGGATATGAGGAAAAGCTAACCCGATTGTTCTAATTTTCGGGACGAAAATTCTTACGGGGGGTAGATTGTAATGACTGAGAAAATTCCAAACTTTAAATAATATAATTTATATATTTAAGACAAGGATTTTCCTAGAAAATATTATGCTATATTTTGTGACTGAAGGATTTATGGAATTAACATCTGTATTCCTAAATTTTGTAGCAAATTTCATGCTAAGTTCATGTTTTACGATCAAGTAAATTCGATCGATAAATTCTCACCGTACTTTAAGGGGGAAGAATTTTCAGTACATATATAGTTTGAGAATCTTAATTTCAAGAATTTCCAAGCACAACATGATGTTAGTAGCGTATAAAAAAAACGCTCTGACATTTTAAAAGGAGAGAAAATCCTTCATTGCTGGACAGCTACGTTGAAGTCACAAGAAAAATACTTATAGTAGAAAGGGTACAATGTGAGCTCAGGAGTTGACACCGTCAGAAACAATGTCATTCCTGGAATATAATGCAGAAAAGTTAAATTTAGAATTTGTTCAGTCTAGAATTAATTTCAAGACTTGAAACAGTTCAAAATATTACGCGAGTAAGAATTTAATGTGATATTGAAGTAGTCGAGAATTTAAAAATGAACTATAAATAAGCATTAGAAAAGGAACCGTTAGAAACTAGAATTTCCTATCGGCTAAGTACTTTCTTATAATCAGTATAATTTTCAACAGTTTCGAGGGAAACTTAAGAGAGTGGACAAAAGTACAAGGGGCAGGTTAATGTGTAGAATTGGATGAAGTGTGATGAGAGAAGATGGAGAGTACTCATGATTATTTTTTCCCTCTCTTTCTTCACTTGGCCGGCCATGCTTAGGGAGTTTATAGCAAAATTTTGGTTAGTTAAGTGTGCTAGAAGATTTCATGATGAGATGTGGTGTGATGGTAGTAGTTGAAGAGAAATCATGACATACTTACCCTTTCTTTTCTCCCACCTAGACCGGCCATGCTTAAGGGATTTGAACCCAAAAATTTAGTTGATTAATGGAGTTGATTTGGTGTTAAAAATGATTACCAACTTGTCTATAAATAGAACCATCATAAGGTAGGCCGCACTTTTAGTCTATTCTTTTTCTTCTCCACACCAAAACCGGATTCACTACAATTCCAAGCCTCCAAAATTTTCTCCACCCTCCCTCACCAAACCGACCCTTCCTCTAGTCCACATACACTCAAAAGTTTTCATATATCTCACCAAAAATCTTAGCTTAAGTTGGAGGAGAAGACGAGGATTTCAAAGGTTTTCAAGAGAGAGTTATTCAAGGGTAATTTCTTGAACTCTTCTCCATTATTTTTCTAGCCAACTTTAAGCTTGAAATTATGGATGTAATTTGTGGTCCTTTGAGGCTATTGTTTGTAATAAGGGTGTGTGAGTTTTAAGTTAGTTTTGTGTGTTTTGAGGTTAGTTTGATTAGTATTATGTGTTATGCTTATGTTTTGTTTATGTTGCTTATTTTGGGTTGGAGGAAAAATTTTCTGGTTACTTTGAATGCGACGATGAGGACCCTAGAACGAGATTTTTCAGTATTTCTAAGCTTGAACTTATGGTTCTCAATATTTTAAATGTTTTTTTGTGACTGTGACAAAACTCAATTTTTACTCTAAATGAAAGTTTTATGCCATTTTGTAAAAATGGGACAGGCCGTCTAACACAGTTTCGGGAAAAAAACTGCAGCCACTGTTTTCAGCCAAACGAGGCCTTTAAAGGCTGAATTGTAGCTTTCTCCAAACATGAACATTTTAGATCTCGACGAGACAAAGAATTGTCGTGAATAATAGATTTTCAAAATCTGACCCTAATATGTAGTAAAACGCAGATTTCAGAAACTGCACAGTTTTAACTAAACAAAACTAAAACAGTGTTAGTTTTTAACAAAAGGTTATCAAAGAACCTGAGATGTGATTTCAGTAAAATACTATGGTTTTAGACCTCACTTGAATGAGGAATAGCCGTGAAGAAAGATTTTTAAAAAAAAAAGGGTTTCTACAACATAGTTTCACGATGGTTTACAAATTAACCGTAAAATGACTTGTGGAATAGTTTCAAAAGTCGGTAGTCGAAAAGAGATTTTATAATGGGATTTTAGTGCTTGTAACTAAATAAGTGAGTAATCAGTTTTATAAAAATCCAATGATAGTTTCTTTTAAAAGCTTAATAGTTTTTCGAGCAAATCATCCCGACGGGCACCTACGAGCCCAATACGTTAGGTCCTTAGAATTACAAAGGTTGGATGTGGGCCCAATGCCCGCATTAATTCAAGTGACCCAGTTGAGTTTAAATTTTAGCGGCCTAAGAGTTAGAATGTCGAAAATAAGTTTCTAGGCCGAATTGGGCCTTAATATCATAATAAGTCCAATGAGAAAAATTATGGAGAATAAGTTACTAGATTGGGTAATTGATTTTCAACCTAGACATATGTATGTTAAGGGCAATTAAGGAAAATAAGATTTTAAGGATTTGATAAATGGATCCTTATAGTAAATTATCCTTCAGTAAAGGAGAGGAATACATACATTAAGGAAAGAGTTAGATTTCCTTCCGAAGCTGCTAAAATAGAATAGCAAATGACAGTTAATCTTACACTTTCAATGGGTGTTCATTTTCAGAAGTAAGCAAGTAAGAGAATAGACTGTTTGGCCAAAAGTGGATTCCAGCTCTGTAAATCAGGTAAGTAGGAATCTCGCCTACAACATGAATAGATTTTAAAGAAAAAGTTACACATGTTATATATGCATGTTTATGCCTTAAGTATCGTATGCGATGCCGTGTCATACTGCATACACCTTAATAAGTCAAGAGGAACTTATAAGAATAATCTCAGTTGAGTGCCGTATCAGCCTCTGAGAGGGAGGTGACTCAGGCTCCGCAAGGGAGAAGAAAAAAAAATAATGTCCTCTGAGAGGGAGGCATTCAGTTCTGTTATAATCACGGTGTCATGGGGGACCTTGCAAACCCTCACATCCCGATGATTGCGCGCAAGTGGTATGAGCACCCGGGTCTATCAGTAAGAAAGAAAGATAAGAGAAGATAAGATAATAAGAGTCACATAATCAGTTCATGCATATTTATTCATGTGAACTTACAGTTATTTTGTGAGAGATAGTTCTTCCTATCTAAGCGAAAGCTCATTCAGATATGTTCATGTTGTAGGTAAGAAACCTATCAGAAATTCTTGAAGGGGCAGTGGTGAGCGGCGGACGAATGTTGGAATGTGAATGGATACCGCACGCGGTCATTTTCCGCAGTACTTAAAGTTTTAAAAGATTTTTAGAAGTATGTCCATAAACTTGTATTTTTAGAAGTTTGTAGTATAATGCTAAGTTTGTGTAAACTGCCAGAATGTATGTCGTTATAGTAAGTTTAAAAAAAAAAAAGAGGGAATGCTACAACATTCCTACAGCATTTTAAAAAGAATGCTACAACATTCCTAAAACATTTTAAACAGAATACTACAGCATTCCTATAACATTTTAAGAAAAGATTGCTACAGCATTCGTACAACATTTTAAAAAGAATGCTACAGCATTCCTATTTAAAATGCTGCGGCATTCTAGGTAACATAAAAAAAAATCTCTCAGATTTTGAAAGTTTCAGAAGTTATAGGTTAAAGGTTACTTTCAGTGATGGTCAACTCAGCAGGGTCGTCACAACTCAACTTCCCGTTAACCGTGTGTCACTCACAAAAAGATAGAAAAATTAAGGAAATAAGAATTAAAAATAATAAGAAAACATTAATTTTTAAATTCTATCAATTCTTGAATGAATTGATTTTTAAATTCTATCAGTTTTTGAGGCTCAACTAAAAAGGGAATAAATCTAAGAAATTAGAAATAAGAATAATATCACAACTAAAATGGAAAGAAAATAAAATCACAAATAAATTTGGAAAAGTCAATTATAATCCTGTTCATTTTATCGATTCGAATTTAAAATTTAGTTTTTATTACAATAAAAAACTCTCAATAAAATTTTTTTACATAAAATTAAATCTTAACTCAAATTAAAAATTTAAATTAACGAATTAAACCTGCCTTATATAATTGAGGAAGAGATCCCACTAATCGACTCTTATTGGCACCTGGAGAGGACAAGTGGCGTGCGTAGACTCTGAAGTCAGGCTGTCAAGCTGCGAATGCTGGGACCCACAACTGAATTGGGCTAACTCTGCTCATGTGATAGGCTTCTGGGCTCAAATTGAGTTGGGTTGAATGGTTTTGCATGGCTGAGTGCATGGCTTTATATACGTTTATTTTCTGTCTTCGTCTTTAATTTTAAATTATGATTCATAAGTTTTAATAATATTTTTTCTCACAAAAAGCATATGTAAAATACGAATGATTCTGAATCATGATTTTAAATTTATAAACCAAACGTCCACTTATTCTAATACTTTTTTTAAATCTACAAGTAAATAAGCTAAAACTAAATATTTCTAATAAAAATATTATGAATAAAAATCATAAAAATGTTTAATAAAAGGTTATAATTTAGCATTTCATTCAACATTAAATATATATATA
>NW_010365453.1:177565-184735 GCF_000414095.1 Morus notabilis
TATATATATATATATATATATATATATATATTTTTGGAATACTCTAGTCATGGAAGCTGATGAAGGCAGGCATGGAAATTGAACTTCTTTATTCTTGCTTTAGGGACTCGCATGATTCATTCCAAGTGTTGCGTTGCATCCATGTCAGATGTGCCATTAGAATGCCTGGACTCATCTACAACAAACAATATTACCATTTCAGTGTTGGAGGGCCGATGAGGACTAATCGCTTTTAAGTTTTAATTTTTGTTTTTATATATTCTTGGTTTACCACCCAATGGACGTGACGTCATGGCTACTGAGATTGTATATTTTTTTTAATTGTAGTTTTGGTTTTGTCAAATTTTTGAGAGTTCTCTGTACTTTTGGAACTGGGTTGCTCGAGTAAAGCTCTTCCTCTTTTCTCTCTGTTCCTTTTGCTGATCAATAAAGATCCCTGTTTTTATTATTATAATTTATTTATTTTTTTTTCATAAAGAAACAATGTTATAGCAGAGGTAAATATTGGTTTACAAATATTTTGCATTTATCTTGTACATTCATGTGAGATCTTTGGAAAATGGCAGAGTCGCCTTAATTATAAGCGATGTCTATAAATAACACCCAGAGCGCAGACAACCTTAACAGATCAAAATTGAAAGAAAATTGGAAAGAAACCATAATGGTGAGCAGTAGAATTACGGAGAATGATGATCCCTGTAGGCTTGAATATATAATCTAATGGAACAAATTTGATCCTATGGCGTTAACAATGGGCCAACTGATGGTTGCACATCCCCTGGGCATGCTAAAGAGGCTCTCAAATGTTGACAGGAATATTCGCTGAAAACCTTGATTGCGGGCCTTACCCATCAACGAGTAAAGCGTCAATTTAGGTGACCTTATTTAAATGTTTTGTGAGAATAAAATACCATAATAAATCAAGAATTATGATTTTAAATTAGATCTGAACTCTCGAAACAACCGGAGCATTAGTCATGTGCTAGCACTGATCAAGATAGGTGGGGGTGTGGTCTCGGGCACGTTGAATTGAGTACCGAGCTAGTAGGAAGGAGCCTTAATATTCAAGACCCAATCATGATAGTCCTTTACAGATAGGCTACCTCAATCATGAGTTGTGTCTTCATTTCAAGAATCATTTTTGGGACAAAATTCATAACAAAGACCGCCTTTTGAAAGACCGACTTTTGAGAGAAAAACAGTTAAAGGTGATACGAACCCCGCCAACGAAGTGACAAAACCCGTAGCCAAATATGGGATACGATCCAAGGTCTTCAAGAATTGATGGAAACCGCAACCCGTTGCTTAGCGAAGTAAGAACCTTGGTATGGTGAAGACGCCACAAACGAGTATGGAAATTCCGTTTGATAAGTCAAGGGTGAACGCCACAAGGAAAACCTTGATAAGTTCGGAATAGTTCTTCAAGAACTAAGAAGAATATCTCACAAAGTGAATAAACATCAAAACTTTCATTAATTTCATTTTTCAGCCTGAAATAGCCGAAAACAAGCTGAAAATGTTTAAAAATTGAAAAGTCCTATTCTATCTTTAATGAGATAGAAGCCTAAAATAAGATAAACCTAAAAACAAGATAAACGCAAGCCTAAAGCTTATCCTAGGGAAGAAATCCGAATTTGAATCTAATTCCTTCCTTAAAAACGCCTATGATGGAATTTATGATAAAATCAACTCTTTGGCCGCAATTTGACTTGGTCCCTTGTTGGAAATTGCGTCTAAGCCTCTTGGAATATGCAAGTTGGCCATGCAATTGGCTTGATGGACGTTTAAGGTTGATTGTCTTTCTTCTGGATTGACTTTGATGGCTATGTTCTCATCAAAAGGGACCTCCTATAAATTTACACAAAACGACAAATAATTGGTAAATTCTTTGCCTACCTATTGGTTCTAGGTTAAATCAAAGAATCGTAGAACAATTACAGATTTAGACTTTAGTTACCTCTTTTTCCACTGATGATCTCCAAGTATATTTTTATAGGCATAATTACTGTTGAGCAATGTGCACTGAATTTACCTTGTCTTAATGTCAAGGTTGTGAGTACCAATTATTCCAGTCCTTTAAATCCCATTGTTGGTTTGCCGATACTAGCCGCCTTTGCTTACTTGGACGAACAGTCAATTGCAGGAAGTCGTCAGAGAAAGACATCTATCTACTTGAAAAAAACATGTCCCTACAATTTGTATTTTAGCACCAATGACTTTTGAGTTATGCATACAGCATCTTAATGGTGTAATGCAAGGCATTCCTACTCTACCTTCAATTTCTCTCCTTTCCCATTAAGCAGGGAAAGCAAGAAATTTAAAACCAAAAGGAAAAAATGGGCGTTTTGACTTTTATGCCTATGGCTTTTTTCTTCCTGCTTCTCTTCCATATAGTTTCCTCTGCAGCTGATAGCATTGATCAATCCCAAACTATCAGCGATGGGGGCACAACTTTGGTTTCTAAAGAAAGTAGGTTTGAGCTTGGATTCTTCAGTCGAGGAAGTTCCAAGAATCGTTATGTGGGAATTTGGTACAAGAAAATTCCAGTTCAAACTGTAGTTTGGGTTGCGAACCGATGCAACCCAATTAACGATTACTCGGGCTTGTTGATGATAAACAACGTTGGAGATATTGTGCTCTTGTATCAGAACAAGACTGTTGTGTGGTCAACGAGGTCATCGATGCAAGCCCAGAAGCCAATAGTAGAGCTTCTAGATTCTGGAAATCTTGTACTAAGAAATGAAAATGATACAGATCCGGAGAACTATTTGTGGCAAAGCTTTGACTATCCTTCAGATACATTGTTACCAGGCATGAAAATGGGATGGGATTTGACGATGCGTCTTGAACGGAGAATCTCAGCGTGGAAGAGATGGGATGACCCTTGTCCTGGAAATTTCACATATGGGATTGAGTTTGGTCGACAACTTTATATTTTGACTCTATCGTGGTGGATCCCGGGGTTTCATTCCTCTCACCTCTTCGCCTGAACTAAGGTCGAATCCAATTTATTATTTTGACTTTGTTTACAATGATGGTCACATCTATTACATCTACAACCAGAAGGATAAGTCGGTCCTCTTAAGAACGGCTATGAACCAAACAACGTTAATGCTTGAAAGCTGGATATGGCTTGAGGCAGATCAAAAATGGGGGCTTTACAGCACAGTGCCTAGGGACGAATGCGACAAGTATGGTCTCTGCGGGGCTAATGGGATTTGTAACATCGATGCGAATCCATTCTGCCAATGTCTAGTTGGATTCAAGCCCAAGTCTCAATGGAAATGGGATCTAATGGACTGGTCTGACGGATGTGTAAGGAAAACTCCACTCAACTGCCTGGAGACAGATAAAGGTGGCTTTATCAAAGTGTCAGGGTTGAAATTGCCAGATGCAACACATTCAAGGATGTTCACAAGAAACTTGAGCCCACAGGAATGTCGGGACATATGCATAAACAACTGTTCTTGTATGGCTTATGGAAATGGTTGTGTCGTGTGGTATGGTGATCTAATAGATATTAGTACAATTCGAACTGGTGGACATGATCTCTTTATCCGTTTGTCACTTCAAGAAATTGGTATGAGCCTAATTTTGTCACACAATATCACGATATATCTTCAGCTATGTCACGATTTATATTTAAATATATTATCGTCTCCGAGAAAGTCCATGATATATCTTCTAGCTGTGATTCATTTTAGTTTTTTTGTTGGACTAGCAAAACTGAATAGAAGAAAATATTATAACATGGTGAGAGCAGTGGTAGTCGTAGCGTCTGTCATCGGAGGTGTTTCGGGGATGCTCTTACTTGGCTATTGCATTTGCAGGAAACGCTCAAAAGGTAACAATATCTTTTCTTATTCTTTTTTGCTTTGCAGAAAGTAAATAAATAAATGAGGGTTGTCATCTTTGAAAAATAAATTCGGCCATATTTATCAACTTTGGACCCCATGTGGGTAGCCCCAAATTAAAGTCAATTATGGAGGCAAAAAAATTGACTTTGACTAGCAAAAAATTTGTCTAGAAATTAAGTTAAGCAAGTCGAATTATTTATGTTCTAATGCTTATACTATTGCTTCCATCATGTTTGCTAACATAATTCGTCGATGCTCACCACAAAAAAAAAAAAAAAAAAAAAAAAAAAAAAAACCTAACTGATCGATAATATTGTTCGTGTTTACTCTAAAGCGTGTGTATGCAACAGTCTTGAGGGGCTAATTCAATGTAGTATTAGTCAATTATATTCTTAAACAACAACACAACAATTACAACTAATAATAAGGAGAATGGTTTAAAACTGTGATAGTTGCATAAGAAAGCCGACTTCTTAACACTTTTGATTGCTTCAAAACGGTACGGTAAACTTTCTTATTCTTAATAGGGTTAATAATAATAATAATAATAAAAACCTTTTTATCGCATAAGAAACTCTTTTTTTTTTTCTTTTTTGATAATTAGAGTTTCTGTCCTTTTGGTTGAACTTTTGGTATCTTTCAAAGATACTAAGAAAAACAGAGCAAAAGAGGAAGACTTTGAGCTTCCATTATTCAGCCTAGCTGCAGTAAGTATTGCCACAAATAATTTTTCAGCAAACAATAAGCTTGGAGAAGGCGGTTTTGGACCTGTATACAGAGTAAGCTTTTTATATGCTAGTTCATGAACAAAATGGATAACAGGAAAGTTTAAAACTTATACAGGGTTTTTTTTTTTTTTTTTTTTTTTTTTTTTTTTTTTTTTAATAATAAAATATTCGGGGGAAAGCAAAAGAGGGTTTTTTTTTTTTTTTTTTTTTTTTTTTTTTTTTTTGTGTACAATGTAAAATTTCAGGGTAAGCTAGAAGATGGACAAGAGATTGCTGTGAAGAGGCTCTCATTGAGTTCTCGGCAAGGAGTAGACGAGTTTAAAAATGAACTAATACTAATTGCCAAGCTTCAGCATCGGAATCTTGTAAAGCTTCTTGGTTGTTGCATTCAAGGAGATGAAAAATTATTGATTTATGAATACATGCCCAACAAAAGCCTGGATTTATTCATTTTTGGTGAGACCCCCTATTAATTTATGGAATTAAATTTTCTATTTTCTTATTATATTGTCATTACTTGTCTAACTTGGAGGAGCTATTTTCCCAGATCAACAACAAAGTACACTCTTAGAATGGCCTAAGCGTTTCGAAATAATATGTGGAATTGCTCGGGGGCTTCAATATCTCCACCAAGATTCTAGATTGAGGATTGTACATAGAGATCTCAAAGCTAGTAATATACTGCTTGATAATATGATGAATCCAAAAATTTCAGACTTTGGCTTGGCTAAAACTTTTGGAGGAGATCAAACAGAAGGAAATACAAACAGAATCGCAGGAACACAGTGAGAATTCTTAAGAGCTCTCTTTATATAAAAAAAATATGAAATTCTATGGCACATGCGTGCGTTGTGGTGGGGCCAAAAAGAAAAAAGGAGACAGATGATGCACAATATAAAAAATATAAGTGAACCTTTTTTTATTGACTGTGGACATAGCTATGGTTTTCTTTTTTCTTATTTTTTTTGGTGAGGAAAAAGTTTAATTTTTATGATTTTAATAAGACACAATTAAAATCTTAAGATCTGAGTGGCGGCATATGCCACGTTGTTGCATATGGATACTCTAGTGCATATGATGACATTTGAATCTTTTGAATGATGTCATGATTGTAGTGGATACATGGCACCAGAATATGCTTTCAATGGTCTATTCTCAACAAAATCCGACGTTTTTAGCTTTGGTATATTGGTGTTGGAGATTATAAGTGGAAAGAGATGTATACGCTTTCACCATGAGAACCGCAACCTTACCCTCATTGGATACGTACGTCTCAAAACATGCATTTTGTATTTGGATCCATACATTGTTAAAGTGATGAATACACATTGTTTTCGATATTTGTAGGCATGGATGCTGCTAAACGAAGGAAGGCCATTTGAATTAATCGACGTATGCTTGAGGGATTCATATGACAATCTTCCACAGGTGTTGCGGTTCATACATGTCGGTCTCTTGTGTGTGCAACAACATCCAATGGATAGACCCCGCATGTCGTCTGTCGTTCTCATGTTAGGTAGTGAGAGCGAGCTGCCTCACCCAAAACGGCCAGGCTATTTTATGGAAATAGATTCACAAGAACGAGATTATGTCCCCAACAAGCCAGAGTCATCTTCAAAAAACACTATGACTCTTACAGCACTCGGGGGTCGATAAGGCATACTGCATGATTATAGCAAACACGATTTGCTTGATTATATCTATCTGATAATTGAACAATCAAGAATGGGGCTTGTGATCAAGTGGTTAAGCTATAATTGTTATTTTTTTTTTATAATTTTTTTTTGAATATGACATGTGCACTTTATCTATAGGGTATAACATCAAAGGTTTTAGATTTTCATTGAATTTGCATTGTTTTAGCAAGCCAACTGTAATGACTGAGAAAATCCCAGACCTTAAATAATATAATTTATGTATTTAAGCCAAGGATTTTCTTAGACAAATATTATGTGACTGAAGGATTTATGGAATTAATATATGTATTCCTAAATTCTGTAGCAGATTTCATGTTAAGTTCATGTTTTTGATCAAGTAAATTCGATCGATAAATTCTCGTCGTACTTTAAGGCGGAATAATTTTCAGTACAAGTATAGTTTGAGAATCTTAATTTCAAGAATCTCCAAACATAGCATGATATTAGCAGCGTATAAAAAAAATGCACTGACATTTTAAAAGAAGAGAAAATCCTTAATTGCCAGACAGCTAGGTTAAAGTCAGAAGATAAATACCCATAGTAGAAGGGTACAATGTGAACTCGGGAGTTGACACTGTCAGAAACAACGTCATTTTCAAAAATTAACGCAGGAAAGTTAAATTTAGAATTTGTTCAGTCTAGAATTAATTTCAAGACTGTAAACAGTTCAAGATATTACGCGAATAAGAATTTAATGTGATATCCAAAGCAGTCAAGGATTTAACATTTAACTGTAAATAAGCAGTAGAAAAAGGAACCGTCAGAAATGGAAATGAATTCCTGTCAGCTAAGTTACTCTCTTATAGTCAGTATAATTTTTATCAGTTTCAAAGGGAAACTTAAGAAAGTGGACAAGAGTACAATGGGGTAGGTAAGATTTTTTTCTCT
>NW_010365453.1:197928-200582 GCF_000414095.1 Morus notabilis
ATGTTTTAGTAAAGTTTGAAATGTAGAAATATTCCTCTTAAATTTCCTTATACTTTCTAGTTCCAAGCCATTAACAAATCTTAGAGGAGTTCAAAGGTTTTCAAGGGAGAGAGAGAGTTCTTCAAGGGTAAGTTCTCGAACTCTTCTCCATTAATTTCTAGCCAACTTTAAGCTTGGATTTATGGATGTAAATTTGTGGTTCTTGAGGAAGATGTGTTGTAATAAGGGTGTGTGAGTTTTATGTTAGTTTTGTGAGTTATGAGGTTAGTTTAATGTGGTATGATTATGCTTGATTTAAGTTTGCTTATTTCCGGTTAGAGGAAAAATTTCCAGTCACTTTGAACGCGAAAATAAGAACCCTAGAGCGAGATTTTTCAATGTTTCAAAGCTTGAACTTATAACCCTCGATGTTTTGAACATTTTCTATGACTATGACAAAACCCAATTTTAACTCTAAAAGCAAGTTTGAAGCCAGTTTGTAAAAATAGACGGGCTGTCAAACACAGTTTCGGAAATAGAAAAAAAGGGGCGATTGCTACAGCATTGCTATAGCAATCCTAACAACATTTTTAAAAGAAGATTTGCTGCAGCATCCTACAGCATTTTTAAAATAAGATTTGCTGCAGCATCCTACAGCATTTTAAAAGAAATTGCTACAACAATCCTAAAACCTTTTCAAACAGGATTGCTACAGCATTGCTACAGCAAAAGGAAAAAAAAACAGCAGCCACTGTTTTTAGCCAAACGAGGCCTTTAGAAGCTGAATTTTAACTTTATCTAAAAACGACAATTTTAGATCTCGAAGAGTCAAAGAATTGTTGTGAAGGACAGATTTTCAAAATCCAACTTCAAGATGCAGTGAAATGCAGATTTCAAAAACTGCACAGTTTTAACAAAACGAAACTAAAACAGTGACGTTTTTAACAAAAAGGTTATCAAAGAATCCAAGATGTGATTTCAGTAAAATAATATGGTTTTAGACCTCACTTTAATGAGGAATATCCTTGAAGAAAGATTTCAAGAAAAAGGAGTTTCTACAACATAGTTTCACGGTGGTTTACAAGCCAACCGTAAAACGACTTGGGGAATAGTTTTCAAAAGTCGATATTCGAAAAGAGATTTTACAACGGGATTTTAGTGCGTGTAACTAAATGAGTGAGTTATCGTTTCATAAAAAAAAAAATTGAATGATAGTTCTTTTAAAAAGCTTAATAGTTTTCGAACAAAACATCTCGACGGGCACTTACAAGCCCAACACGATAGGTCCTTAGAATTTCGAGGATTTGATGTGGGTCCAACGCCCGCATTAAATTAAGAGACTCCATTAGAGTTTAAATTTCAATGGCCTAAGAGCTAGAATGCCGTGAATAAGTTTCTAGGCCGAATTGGGCTTGGGCCTTAATATCATAATAAGTTCAATGAGGAATTTTATGGAGAATAAATTACTATATTGGGTAAATGATTTTTAATCTAGACATAAGTATGTTAAGGGCAATTAAGGAAAATAAGATGTTAAGGATTTAATAAATTGATCCTTATAGTGAATTATCCTTCAGTAAAGGAAAGGAATACATGCCTTAAGTAAAAGGGCTGGATTTCCTTCATAGGCTACTAAAATAAAATAGCAAATGACAGATAATCTCACACTCTCAATGGGTGTTCATTTTCAGAAGTAAGCAAGTAAGAGAATAGGCTGTTTGGCGAAAAGTGGATTCCAGCTCTGTAAATCAGGTAAGTAGGAATCTCGCCTACAGTATGAATAGATTTTAAAGAAAAAGTTACACATGTTATATATGCATGTTTATGCTTTAAGTATGGTATGCGATGCTATGTCATGCTGCATACACATAAGCAGCACACATGAATTATATGTGCTTGAGTTAATTTAATGTTATGTATACTATGCTAGATCATACTGCATACACTTAAACAGTGCACACGAAGTATATGTGTTTAAGTACATTCCATGTTATAGTATGCTATGCTATGTCATATTGCATACACCTTAATAAGTCAAGAGGAACTTATAAGAATAATATCAGTGGAGTGCCGTACCAGCCTCCACAAGGGAGGTAACTCCAGCTCCACAAGGGAGAAAAAGAAAATAACAATAATGTCCTCCGACTCAAGGGAGGCATTCAAGTTATAATCACGGTGTCGTGGGGGACCTTGCAAACCCTCACGTTCCAATGATTGCGCGCAAGTGGTACGCGAGCACTTGGGCCCATCAGTAAGAAAGATAAGATAAGATAATAAAATTATGATAAGACATCATAATTAAGCATAATCAGCTCATGCATATTTATTCATGTGTACTTACAGTTATTTTGTGAGATATAGTTCCTACTTACTGAGCGAAAGCTCAATCAGATATGTTCATGCTGTAGGTAAGAAACCTATCAACAATTCTTGAAGGGCAATGGCGAGCGGCGGACGAATGGTGGAGATGGGAATGGATACCGCTCACGCAGTTATTTTCCGCAGTAAGTTTAAGAAAAATCATGTATATGTATATATGATTTAAAGGTTTCAAGCATGTATGTTTAAAAAGTATAGGTACATATGTATGTTAAAGAAACCGAGGTTGTAGCTAACAACCCTCATTTTGAGTATTTAAGTTTTAGAACGTTGCAACAGAGCATGCAACAAATAAA
>NW_010365453.1:200931-206492 GCF_000414095.1 Morus notabilis
AAGTACAAGTTAAAGTTTAAGTTACAGTGGCGGCCTCATAGGAGGGTCGTCACACCAACAATTCTCAAATTGAATACGCAGTTGTGGCCAATTGCTGTAGGAACAGTGATGACTACAAATAATAGTGACTGCAGGATTCAATTGCAAGTTCTTCTGACTATATATCAAGAATATCAGACATGTAAGTTATTCGTAAGAAAGTTGAACTATTCTGGCTTGCTCTTTTCATTAATTACTTGATGCTTATTGTTGAATCAGTTGGAAATATGGACCGTAATTCGGCTGAAATTTTTTTTTAAACAATCTAGTTTCAATTAATTTTGGACAAAATTGAGGAATAAATTTAACATTTTCTGATATCTGGCGACAAAAAATAACATATCTTGAAGTTTGAGAAGCATGTCATAACAGGTACAAGAAGGTTTGTATAGAATAGGAGTGTACTTTCACGTTTAAGTTGGTTTAATGTGGTGGTGGTGTAGCAAAAATTTTGATAAATAATTCTAAAAAGCATTAATTTGCTCGTAATCCGAACAATAAGAGTCAAGAGAAAGTGAAGAGGGCCAGCGGATTCAAGCACATGAATCAAGGTTTGTGGAGAAATAACAATCAAACAAATAATCTGAAGTCGAAATCAAATGCGGAAAAAATACGTAAAGTGGAGGAGAAGAATAACGACACATAAAATTTCCCCAGGTTCGGACCTCAACGTGAGATCCTACGTCCTGCAATATGGTGCTTTAGTCTACTATAATCAATCACACGTGATTACAAGAATAATACAAAAGTACTCTCCAAGAATCCCCTCTTAGTTCTCTCTCACTCTCTCGTTCTCTCACAATCCCAATTGAAAAGTTGATTCTCTAATAAGTTTCTCTATGTTTCCAAGCCCTTAAATAACCCCCAAAGTCCTTTGTGTAGCATCCCAGTCGTGCCAAGTTGTTCGGCAAGTTTCCCGAACCATAAAACGCAATTTCCTATTTTGCTGCCAACAGCGCCATGACGCTACTCCACACTGCCACCAGTGCCAAGACGCTCCAGAGCAGTGCGCCACTGCCTCTGCTCAAACTCGCGAACAACCTAGCGCCATGGCGCCAAAGAACCGGCACTGCACCAAAGAACCGGCACTGCGGCGCCCGAAACCTGTCCACTAAGCAAAATTCGCCTCTTGCTCCTCTGATGCTTCGTTTTTCGCCATGATCAAATTAGAGACACTCCTCACAAGGAATATGCACAAATTCGTTGATTTTTCATATATAATACTAAAGTTAATGGCGGATATTCAGAAAGTTCTCATTGAAATTTCTCAGGCTTTTTAGATATACTAGTTTAAAAGCACATGCTTAGCACGTGTGTATTTAGTTTGTTCACTTTTAAAAATATATGATTTTACAAAAACTGGTGTACCAAAACATGTGTCCCATCAAAATGCTTGTTTCATTTGAATACTACATAAGCATATAATTAAATAAACATACCATATTTAAGCAAGAATGGATTTTGGTTAAGACAAGTCAACTAGAAAACTAATCAAGGGATAAGAAAATAGTATTTTAGAGGGCTATAATAAATAGACGTTTAAGAGAAAAAAAAAATTTTATAACGGCTAATTTTGAAAAAGAAATTGAGAACTGTAAGAAACATGAGCACATTTGAGAAAAGTTGTTTTCATAATGCATATCAATGAAAAAAAAAAAGTTCAATGTATCGATTAGAAAGAAGCATATTTATGATATTTATCAAAAACATATTCTAGAGGATTATAAAAAAATAATTAAGGGATATTTACATGAAAAAAAATTATTCCCTTAGAAAAAAAATTAGAATGTAAATTTTAAATGTAAAATATTCAGGATATAAGAAAAATTGAAAAGCAAATAAAAGTATAAAATAATAGAAGGAAAAACAATCCCTAAACAATAATTTAGAAAAAAAGAAATAAAATAAAACAATTAAAAGACAAAATAACTTGATCATGACTTTAAATAGTGAATTGTGAGATGATGAATAGTAAATGCATTTAACTTTTATATGTTATTGATTATAGAAATTAGAATGTAAATTTTAAATGTAAAATACTTGGGATAAAAGAAAAATGAAAAAGCAAATAAAAGTATAAAGTAATAGAAGGAAAAACAATCCCACAAACAATAATTAAAAAAAATAGAATAAAACCACTGAAAGACAAAATAACTTGACGATGACTTTGAATAGTGAATTGTGAGATGATGAATACTAAATGCATTTAGCTTTATAAGCATGTTAAAGATAACAAAATTTTAGAAGTTGCATTGAAATTGCTAAGAGAAGGACAGCCATTTGAACTAATTGATGCACGCTTAAGGGATTCATACCACAATCTACCGGAAGTATTGCGTCGCGACACGGTTTCTCATGTTGATATACTCGGAATTATGTCATCTGTGCTTTTTACGTTAACTAGTGAGAATGGCTAGTTGCCTCAAGTCAAACCCCCAGGCTATTTCATGGAAACAGCACATGAAGAAGACTACTTCCCCATTAATCAGAGTCACATTCTACGTCAAAGTAATCATGGGTTCAGAATTATGGTTTATGATTCTAATTTTTGAAATTTAAATTTTTTGTGAGAGAAAAACACTGTAGAAAACCAATAATCATGATTCATAACTAAGGACGAACCCTTGAAACAAACATCCCATAAATATGCTGTATAATAGAAAGAGTAGTCATTTATAGCAAAGGCACAGAGTTGTGCAAATCAACAACTTATTGATAGTTGTTTTCTTAATGAATGTAATTGTGGGAAGAAGCACATAACCTTTTACTAGGCTCCTTAGCATATTACCCTTTCCTTTAGTATTATAAATAAGATTCCATTTTAATGCTATAAAAATAGGAGATATGAAAGTAATTTTCTAATACCTAGCTGAATCGAGTACTGAACTAGTAGGAACGGGCCTTCGCATTAAATACGTACCTAATCACGGGTCCTTTACTGTTAAGCTACCACACTAAGTGGTATTTAACTGAGAGTCGACCTTGAAGGAGATGCATTTTTCTTTTTTTAATGTAAAATGAGATATCTTTCAATTTCAAGAATTGTTTTCTGAATGGTATGGTAGTTTAGCTATTCCTTTTAGATTAAATCAAGAATCGTTACACAATTACAGAATTAAACTTCAGTTGCCTCTTTGTCCACTTGAAGGCCCCACGTTATTTTTATAGGCACAATTACTGTTAAACAATATACTGGATTTGTCTTTAATTACGTAAGGTCAAGGTGATCAGTACCAATCATAGCAATGCTTTTATTATTTAATTCCATCGTTTGTTGTCTGATATTAAATTTCAAGAAGGCGTTGGAGAGCCTTATCTATCTAGTTAAAAGACCATGTTGCTGCATCATGGGCCTACTATATTATAGTTTAAATATGTGGTTCCTACAAATTAGTTGACTAAATAATTTTTTAAATGGAGGAAGAAAATCTTGGTCAATGTTGTAATGACTGAGACAATCCCAGACTTTAAATAATACAATTTATTTATTTAAGCCAAGGATTTTCTTAGAAAATATTATGTGACTGAAGGATTTATGGAATCAATATCTGTATTCCTAAATTCTGTAGCAGATTTCATGTTAAGTTCATGTTTTCAATCAAGTAAATTCGATCGATAGAGCCACCGGCCATGCATAGAAAAAAATAGAGCCAAAATTGGCTAGTTGAGTGTGCTAGGGGATTACATGGTAAGGTGTGATGGGATTGTGTCAAATCAACTATTGGACAAGAAAGCTTACCTCACTTCTCCCTTGAAGCACCCAGACCGGCCAAGCTTAGAGGATTTTAAGCAAAGTTTTGATTAATTAAGTTGGACACAAAGGCTTGATTAAAAGCTAAGAGGGGATTAAGCAAAAGGCTATAAATACTAGATCATTTGTGTAAGCAACCTTTTCCTCTCATTTGCTCATTCTTCTCTCCTTTTCCCCACACCAAAACCGGCCCTAACACTCTCTCTTATGCTCTCTCTTTAATTTTTCTTCCACTCCCTTAAATACAAATACTATCTTAAGATCAAGAAGGAGAAGGAGGATTGAACCAAGGATTTTCTTTCCTTAAGGGTATATGAACTCTAAAACCTTTCTCTCTATTTCCACTTCTAGCAAAATTTAAGGTTGAGAATCTATTGATGTAATTTGTGATTCTCAAGGAAATAAGTTGTAATAAGGGTGTGTGAGTTTTGAGGTTAGTTTTATATGGTATGCTTATGTTTAATCTAAGTTGCTTATTTTTGGTTAGAGGAAAAATTTTCCGGTTGCTTTGAACACGGAAGTGAGAATCCTAGAGCAAGATTTTTAGGTGTTCCAAAGCTTAAACTTGTAGCCCTTTATGTTTTGAACATTTTATGTGGCTGTGACAAAACCTCATTTTAACTCTAAAAGGTAGTTTGAAGCTATTTTGCAAAAAAGGACAGGCTGTCCAAAACAATTTCAAAAAAAAAACTGGCAGCCACTGGTTCAGCCAAACGAGACCTTTAGATGCTGAATCTCAGTTTTTCATAAAAATGACAATTTTAGCTTTTGATGAGACGAAAAACTTTCATGAAGAACATATTTTTAAAATCCAATCCTAAGATATAGTAAAATGTAGATTTCCGAAATGGCACAGTTTTGGACTAAAACAGTTTCAGGAAAAAAAATAGCAGCCACTATTTTCAGCCAAACGAAGCCTTTAGAGGCTGAATTTCAACTTTCTTTAAAAACAGGAATTTAAGATCTTGACGAGATGAAAAATTGTCACGAAGAATAAATTTTTCAAAACGGACTCTAAGATGTACTAAAATGCAGATTTCAGAAACTGCACAGTTTTAACGAAACAAAACTAACATAGTGTTGGTTTTAACAAAAAGTGATCAATGAACCCGAGATGTGGTTTTAGTAAAATATTATGGTGTTAAACCTCACTTTAACAGAAGTATTCATAAAGAAAATTTTCAAGAAAAATGCTTTCTTTAAAGAACATAGTGGGTTATCGAGCAAATTATCCTGACGGGCACCTACGAGCCCTACATGATAGGTCCTTAGGATTTCGAGGATTTGATGTGGGTCCAACACCCGCATTGATTTAAGAGACTCTGTTTGAGTTTAAATTTTAGCGGCCTAAGAGTTAGAATGCCGTTAATAAGTTTCTAGGCCGAATTGGGCCTTAATATCATAATAAGTCCAATGAGGAAAATTATGGAGAATAAGTTACTAGATTGGGTAAATGATTTTCAATCTAGACATAAGTATGTTAAGGGCAATTAAGGAAAATAAAATTTTGAGGATCTAATAAATTGATCCTTATAGTAAATTATCCTTCAGAAAATGAAAGGAATACCTGCCTTAAGAAAAGGGTTAGATTCCTTCATAAGTTGCTAAAATAGAATAGCAAACGACAGTTCATCTCACACTCTCAATGGGTGTTTATTTTCAGAAATAAGCAAGTAAGAGAATAGACTGTTTGGTGAAAGTGGATTCCAGCTCTGTAAATCAGGTAAGTAGGAATCTCGCCTACAGCATGAATAGATTTTAAAGAAAAAAA
>NW_010365453.1:206523-215970 GCF_000414095.1 Morus notabilis
AAGGGAGGTAACTCAAGCTCCACAAGGGAGAAAAGAAAAAAAAATAATGTCCTCCGACTTAAGGGAGGCATTCAAGTTATAATCACGGTGTCGCGGGGGACCTTGCAAACCCTCACGTCCCGATGATTTCGTGCAAGTGGTATGCGAGCACTTGAGCCCATCAGTAAGAAAGATAAGATTAGATAATAAGACTATGATAAGACATCATAATTAAGCATAATTAGCTCATGCATATTTATTCATGTGTACTTACAGTTAGTTTACGAGATATAGTTCCTACTTGCTGAGCGAAAGCTCAGTCAGATATGTTCATGCTGTAGGTAAGAAACCTATCAGCAATTCTTGAAGGGCAATGGCGAGTGGCGGACGAATGGTGGAGATGGGAATGGATACCGCTCACGCAGTTATCTTCTGTTGTAAGGTTAAGAAAAAACATGTATATGTCTATATGATTCAAAGGTTTCAAGCATGTATGTTTAAAAAGTATATGTACATATGTATGTTAAGAAAACTGAGGTTGTAGCTAACAACCCTAGTTTTGAGTATTTAAGTTTTAGAATGTTGCAATAGTGCATGCAACAAATAAACACATTTTAAACATGACGATTTAAATGATTGATTTTAAAAGGACTTTAAGATGTACTTGAATTTAAGATTTCTCATGAAATCCATTTTAAGTCAAATGAGATGGCCCGATTGAATTGGCTAGTTTTAGAAAGGCTTTTAGAGTGTATTTGAAACAAGAGTTCAAATGCTACTTCGTTTGAAGGATATTTCTAGAAGGTTTTATCTTAACTAAAATTAAGAACAGCTTTAAGAAATTTAGTGATTCATCCTTTTGAAATTATTGTTATGAACTATGAAAGTATTTCTTCTTATAAAAAAAAAAAATGTTCCGCAAATTTTAAGAAACCCCAATAAGTACGAGTTAAAAATTTTCTTTTTTTAAAAAAAATGCTACCTAGAATGCTACAGCATTTTTTTAAAATGTTGTATGAATGCTGTAGCATTTTATTTTTAAAATGCTATAGTATTTTTCTTCAAAATGCTGCAGCACTTTCTTTAAAATGCTGCAGTATTTTCTTTAAAATGCTGTATAGAATGTTATAGTATTCTGAGCATAAGTTTCTTTCTCTTAAAGAACTATATTATCATTTTTTTAACTCATTGTAACGACATAAATTCTGGTTTTCACTTTTGAACATAGGAAAGTGTTTATACTTAAAAAACAATTCCTTTTCTAAAGCATGAATTTATACATAGTTATATTTTTACTTCTCAAAATCCTGCTAGCTTACACAAACTTAACAATCATACTGCTAACTTTCAAAAACACAAGTTTGTAGACATAGTCAACAAAATCTTTTTAAAACCTTTAACTGTTATGGAAATAACTGCGTGCGGTATCCATTCCCAAACCTTCACTTCGCTCGTCCACTACCTCACCATTAATCCATCAAACATTATGTGCAAGTTGCTTACCTACAGTATAAATACTCTGAAATGAGCTTTCGCTCAGCAAGTAGGAACTATTACTCACAAAATAACTCAAAGTTCACATGACTATATATGCATGAATTGATTATGTTGTCTTATGATGTTTTATCATAATTTTACTGTTTGAATTTATCTTATTTACTGATGGGCCCGAATGCTCGTACCACTTGCACGCAATCATTAGGACGTAAGGATTTACAAGGTCCCCAATGACACCGTGATTATAAACTGAACTGAATGCCTCCCTCTCAGAGGACATTATTATGATTATTATTATTATTTTCTTCTCCCTTGCGGAGCCTGAGTTACCTCCCTCTCAGAGGCTGGTACGGCACTCAACTGAGTTTCTTCTTATAAGTTCCTCTTGACTTATTAAGGTGTATACAATATGACATATCATAGCATACTATAACATGAAATGTACTCAAACACATATAATTCATGTGCACTGCTTAAGTGTATGTAGTATGACATAGCATAGCATACATAACTTTAAATGTACTCAAACATATATAATTCATGTGTATTGTTCATTTTAAAATCTATTTATACTGTAGGCGATATTCCTACTTACCTCTTTTTAGAAGTGGAATCCTTTATTTGCCAAAGAGTCTATTCTCTTTCTTTCTTGCTTTTGAGAATGAACACCCATTAAGAGTGTGAGATTAACTATCACTTGCTATTCTATTTTAGCAAGCTTGAAAGAAAGTCTAACTTCTCTATTTATGGCTTGCTTTCTCTTTTCCTATCTTAAGGATTGTAAAATCTTGTTTCTAATTTAAAGATTAGGTTTATTGAATCCTGATTACCTTACTTTTTCTTAGCAAAGTCTGAAATCGACATACTTTCTTGAGATTGTACTTTGAGTTCTTCAACGAACTCCTCTGTTCAACACCAAAATTGTTTTAACAGTTATGTAGGGCATGTTCTTTTGTCCAAAAAACTCAAAAAAAGACAACTCAAGGTTCAATTTTATTCAAGTTCACGTTCTTTTAAGTTTTAACTTTATTCAATTTTACTCAACTTTATTCAAGTTCTAACTTCAACTCAAGTTATAACTCAAATTCAACTCAAAAACTACACTCAAGTTATACTCCAAAAGAACAACTCTGTAGTGTTTCTTTTCTAAGAAAATAGTTTAAAGCTTCTATTTAGAACTAAAACCAAGTCTAGTCTCAAATTCTAGAACTAAAACTAGGTTTAACCTCAAATTCTGAAACTAAATTTCGGCAGAGTTTCGCCTTACTTTTCTGTGTTTCCTGAGTTATCCTTAGCTCATTTTATCCGTTACTCCATCTTCTAACAAAACTAACAATCTTTCTCATACAATCTAATCAACTTAGGAACCATTTTCTCGGGTTCCATCAAATTTCTCACAAGGATTTCATATTTAAAAGTTGCTAGAAACATAATCTAACCACCTAAAATTCATCCTTTAAACACTAAGCTTTCAATTCCTTCATAAATTGAAACTCAATCATCAACCTAGCAAACTTTCACCATAATCTCTACCACATCCAAACCATTCGGCCAAGGTAAGAAAAATGAGAGGAAAAATGAAATCTCACCTTAGCAGAATGAAGCACAAAATCCGGAATCAATAATCCTCAGTAGTTCGATCGATTCCCGCTTAAAACTTGTTTTTCTTCACTTTTGGTAATTTTTTTCTTCTTCTCTCTCTTGGATGGACTCTCACGGTTCTTGACATGAGAAATGAACATTTGGGAATATTTTTATCTCTTAAAAACCGGACTTATTAAAGTGGGAGGACTAAAATGCAATTTCAGTACTTTTGAGGGACGTTTTTGCAAAAATTTAACCAAATTTCACCAAAAATATATCTTCTTAGCTTCTTGTACAAGCTTGGCCGGCCACCTCACTAAGCAAGTGGCATGATCTTAGCCCTTCATGTAAAAAGTTACTTTAAATCTCAACCATTGATCATTTACTAATTAGCCTATTTTGGTTTAGCTTAATTTCCTTTTCAGTGCGCGTTTTATTTGCGTTTCTCGGACAGTTGGTCAACTTTGTCAACTTTGACCATTCTTGACTAACTTTTTGAGAGTTACATTTTGATCAAATCTTGGTCAACAAACTTTGACTCGGTCCACTTAAATCAGTCAAAACCCTAATTTTCTCGGTTTGACCTTCCGGACCCACCTTTCGTCCATTTTTCGTTCTGATTATTTCTAAGACCCTAGAATTGAGGTTTTTCAATTCTTTTTCACTTCTTGACCTTAAGATTCATGTGTTGGCCCACTTGTGGGTTTAACACAGTATTCTGCACATCCTTTCTTATTGCAGTCTGAAAGTCGGCAACGGTACCTTAAGATTCATGTGTTGGCCCACTTATGGGTTTAACATAGTATTCTGCATGTCCTTCCTTATTGCAGTCTGAAAGTCGATAACGGTATCTTACCTAACTTAATTTCTAATTGCTTACTTGATGTCATCTTGCTTACATAAGCATAGTTTAGTGAACACTTAGTAATCACCCTTTAATGTTCTATTCTTATGGCTATTCTTATTACTTCATACTGACTTTTTGAGAATTTACTTAGTTGATTGGAAATTTCAGTTCCCAACTTTGTCAACTTCTGAACTCATATTGCATCTAACTTTCTTTACTGAAACACCACCCCTTTAATTTCCTCTTATTTGTTTGGAATTTAAGGGTTTTCTCTTTAAATGTCAGAGTGTTTCTGTATACGCTGCTAACATTATACTACACTTAGAGAATCCTAAGATTAGGAGTCTCCAATTATATATGCACTGATAATTCTTCTGCCTTAATTGTGGTAAGAATTTATCAACTAAATTCACTGGTTCTTAAAATATGAACTAATCATAAAACTTGCTACATAATTTAGGAATATTGATATTAATTCCATAAATCCTTCATTCACAAAATATGACAATATATTACTGAGAAAAGTCCTTGACTTAAATAAATAAATTTACATTATTTAATTCTAGGATTTTGTCGGTCATTACAATCTACCCCCTTTAAAAATTTTCGTCCTAAAAATTAGAATAACTCGGGGTAGGTTTTTCCTCACATCTTCCTCTCGTTCGCATGTAGCTTCCTCAATATTATGATTTCACCACAAGACTTTAACTAAAGGAATCACTTTATTCATTAGAGTTTTCTCCTCGTGAGCTAAAATCTAAATTGGTTTCTTCTCATAAGTTAAGTCTGCTTGCACCTCGACTAGTTCATGGTACAACACATGTGACGGGTTTGGTATATATTTCTTTAACATCGATACATGGAAAAACATTGTGTACTGAAGCCAGTTCTGATAGCAAAGCTAGTCTATAAGCAACTTTACCGACTCTTTCTAGGGTCTCAAAAGGTCCTATGTACCTTGGACTAAGTTTTCCTTTCTTACCGAATCTCATTACTTCTTTCATCGGTGCAATTTTTAGGAAAACTAGGTCTTCTACTTGAAACTCCAAAGGTCTACGACGTTTATCCGTGTAGCTCTTCTGGCGGCTGTGAGTTGTATCTAGTCTTTATCTGATGCGTCTTACATCCTCTTTATTTCTCCTGATAAAATCTGTGGTTTCTAAATGCTTCTCCCCAGGTTCATACCAGTGAATTAGGGACTTGCATTTCCATCCGTACAGGGCTTCAAAAGGTGTCATACCTATTGATACTTGATAGTTGTTGTTATAAGAAATCTCTATCAAAGGTAATACTTTTTTTTATCCCCTTGAAATCCATGACGCACGCTCTTAGCATATCTTCTAAAGTCTGGATGGTCCTCTTTGATTGACCATCAGTCTGAGGGTGAAAAGCTGTACTGAATTTTAGCTTAGTCCCCCTTTACGTCATGCACACTTTTCCAAAATCTAGATGTGAAACGTCCGCCTTGATCTGATATGATAGATTTTAAAATCCCATGTAGTGTCACTATATTTGACACATATAATTCTGCTAATCATTTGATGGAATAGTTGAGTTTGATTGGTAAAAAGTGGGCAGATTTGGTCAATCGAACTATGATTACCCAAATCGCGTCGTTGCCGTCGGATGTCCTAGGCATCCCTACTATAAAATCCATCATGATTTGATCCTATTTCCATTCTGAAATATCGATCTTCTGTAGTTCCCCTGTTGGATGCTGATGTTTTGCCTTAGCTTTCTGACAATTAAGACATTTTGATATGAATTTAGCTATATCCTTTTTCATTCCTGGCCACCAAAAACACTTTTTTAGATCCTTATACATCTTAGTTGTTCCTGGATGAATATAGTAAGGCATTTCATGGGCTTCTAAAAGGATATGCCTTTCTTATTTCTTCATTATCAGGGATACATATCCTATCCTTATGGTAAAGTATGCCGTCCTCTGAAAGACTAAATCTTGCTTCTCTACCTTCAAGGATTTCTTTTCTTAACTTAACCAGGGCAGAGTCTAGTTCTTGGCTATCCTTCATATGCTCAAGGATGGTTGGTTGGAGAGTTAGAGATGATAACTTTCTTGAAATTACCTCCATTTTGAGATCATTTATCTCCTTCTGTAGAGGTTGAGGTAGAACACTAATTGCCATTAACGTCGCTGACGACTTTCGACTCAGTGCATTGGTTACTTTATTTACTTTTCCAGGGTGATAAAGGATCTCCCAGGTGTAATCCTTTACTAGTTCCAACCATCTTCTTTGTCTCATATTCAATTCTTTTTTAGTAAAGATATACTTGAGACTCTAGTGATCTGTATAGATCTCGCATTTCACTCCATACAGATAGTGTTACCATATTCTTAATGCAAAAACTACCACTGCAAGCTCTAAGTCATGCATCAGGTAGTTCTTTTCGTGGTCCTTTAGCTGCCGTGAGGCATATGTGACAACTTTTCCTCCTTGCATAAGTACGGCTCCTAATCCTTGCTTAGAAGCGTCACTATAGACTACAAAATTTCTTTCTTTCGCATCCTGAATAGTTAGCACCGGAGCGCTAGTAAGTCTTCTTTTTAGTTCTTGGAAACTTTCTTCACACTTCTTAGTCCACTCATACTTCCTTTCCTTACATGTGAGAGCTATGAGTGGAGCGGCCAGCTTTGAAAATCCCTCAATGAAGCATCAGTAGTGTCCTGCTAAACCAAGGAAACTATGTATTTCTGTCACACTTTTCAGCACTGGCCACTTACTTACTACTTTAATCTTTGTGGGATCCATTGCAACTCCTTCTTTGGATATCACATGCCCTAGTAATTATACTCTTTCTAACCAAAATTCACACTTCGAAAATTTGGCATACAACTGATTCTCCTTCAGGGTTTGTAGAGCAGTTCTCAAATGCTCCTTGTGCTTCTCTTTAGTCTTAGAATAGATTAAGATGTCATCTATGAAGACAATAATGAACTTATTCAGGAAATCTTTAAATATTTGGTTCATTAAGTCCATGAATGCTGCTGGAGCATTAATCAATCCAAATGGCATCACGAGGGACTCGTAATGTCCATATCGAGTTCTAAAGGCTATCTTCGATATGTCACCTTCTTTAATTCAAAGTTGGTGGTAACCTGAGCTCAAATCCATCTTAGAAAAGTACACAGCTCCCTTCAATTGATCGAATAGGTCATCGATCCGTGGTAATGGATACTTGTTCTTAATTGTAATCTTATTTTGCTCCCGATAGTCGATACACATCCTTAGTGTACCATCTTTCTTCTTAACAAATAAAACTAGTGCTCCCCACGGTGAATAGCTTGGCGAATAAAACCCTTGTCTATTAATTCTTGTAATTGCACCATAAGCTCTTTAAGCTCGGCTGGAGCCATGTGATATTGTGCCTTAAAGACTGGAGCTGATCCTGGTATTAAGTCTATCTCGAAAGAGATCTTTCGCTTTGGAGGTAGTCACGGTAGTTTCTCTGGAAAGTCTTCCAAGAACTATTTAACTATTGGAATGTCCTCTGGTCATACTTTAACCTCCTTAGACTTATCTACCAAATTGGCTAGATATCCTATGCATCCATTCGCCAACATCTTACTTGCTCTCATTGCAGATATCATCTGCACTGACTACTTTTGGAACGTCCCCGTGTAGGTAAACTCATCTTCCTTAGGGGGCTTAAATGTGACCCTTCGGTTTCTACAGTTAATGACGGCATTATATTTCCTCAAAAAATCCATTCCTAATATAACGTCATACTCTTTCATACTAATAATAACCAAATTCACGTACAACATTCTACTGCCAATAATTACTGAAACATTGCACAACCAATAATTAGATATTAAAATTTACCCAGACAGTAAAACGGTCATAAAAGGTTGGCTCATACTATCTTTTGTTCTATCTAGATGCTTAGTAGCCTTTGATGACACAAATGAATGTGTTACTCAAGAATCAAATAAAGCATAAGCATCATAATTGGCTACAGGATGCTAACCTGTTACGACTGCGAAATTACCAGCTTGTGCATCACCTCTGGTTTAGGCATAGATGCGAGCATGAGGTTTTGGAGCTTCTAACCTTCCTTGGGAAATCTAGGGCCCTTCGATCATGGCTTGGATCGCATGAAGCTGATTTCCTGGAACTCTTGGCTGACTCTAATTTCTTTGCTAATTTTGACCTACTCGGTTCTGAGGGTTGGAAAAACAATTCTTGGCAATATGGCCCTCCTTGCCACAAATGTAACAACCACTTATTCCAACCTTACATTCTCCCGGATGTTTTCTCCCACACTTGGTACACTCGGGATAGCCATTGTTACTACGCCCAGTGTTACTTCTCTTTTGTAGTTAGCCTCTCTGGTTTATGGGGTTAAAGTTCCCTTTCCTTTTATTTTGGCTCTATCCCTATGGCTTGTTATTATGGCCGGAGCTGTCACTCTTGCCTTTTGACTGGACTACTAGGTTATGTTTTTCCTTAACTTTGTCCTCTTTTTTTTTTTTTTTGCCTTGAAAAACTTGGCTCTTTCTTCCTTATTCTGCTAAACCCAGTACTCAGCATGAATTACCCACCCTCCACACTCCTCTATAGTTGTAGGTAGTCTACCCCCGCCGCTTATTACCACAGCAAGGTCAGTTCTATACATTTTCATCATCCTTCTGACTTCCTCACGCTCAGAGGTCACCATATGTGGACACAAGCGAGCTAACAACTTAAATTTTTATATTGCATCCACCACTAACATATCTCCATGATGAAAGCTATAAAATGTCACGCCCCCCAAACGGGGTGGGTGACGTGGAACTCGATTGGGATTAATAAAGCAGATTCCCAACCGGGTCCCACACTTAACTGCATAAAAATATAAATAAATGACATAATCCAGGAGCCTCTGACACACAGGGCTCCACCCCACAGGACATACAGTATCGTACATACATGCACATGTAAATAATCAATTACAATAGACATCATCCACAGTCTAGTAAATTCAAATGTCATTTATTACAAATTCTTACATATTCCTTACACTTTATGTCAGAGGATGAACACAATCCTCACTTGATCGTTTCGTAGCACCACTCAGCTACTCCCACTACTGTGCCCCGCTCCTAGAGTCTCCTGGGAGGGGTTTTAAACATTTGAAACATAAAACGTGAGCAAAAGGCCCAGTAGGATATAATTTAAAATATTTAAAATAAATGAGCGCATGAATAAATAATTGAATACATAAATAAAATAAGACATTCAGTCCCGACAGAACAGCCGGAACCTCACATCCTTTTTCTCAAAGGAAATATAACTGGAAATAACCATGTTACAGGCTTCAGCAAGTAATTAGTACAAATTACTTACCTAACCAAGTGCCTCGCCTACCCGGACCAGTTTCGGGTTTTGCCCCCGAGGATGCACTCTCCGCATCCTATCCAGGCTTACAGCAATAGACTCTATTACCAGTTCACAAGATCTCTTTGCTTAAGAAATCATTTATTAAACATTTTGAAATCGTTAAACGACCCCACGAACTACTCAAGCCGCGGGCCCCAT
>NW_010365453.1:216426-217048 GCF_000414095.1 Morus notabilis
CGACCGGTCAGCCTGCAATTCGGTCGACCGCACAGGTCGACCGGTGGAATCGACTGCGCGAGAGAAGCTCGCAGAAATCAGTCCAAAAACCTACAAATCCAGTCCCAAATCCAAATATTTTAAAGGGAAACCACTAGATCCAGGTTCTAGGTCCTAAAACAAGTACAAAGAACCCAATATCTCCGATTTCTACTCTAGTTTTACTCAAAATCATCAAAATCCATTTTGAACCAAAAATAAGTTTTGAAATCCGAAAAACATAGATTCAAGAGAGGTTCTTTCAGTAATCTTACCTCGAATCCTTCTCTTGACGTTGAAAACTCTTTGAAATCCAAACAGGGTCAAACCCATGTCCACCGGTCAACCGGTGATAGAGCAGTACAACACTACTGGTCGACCGGTAAGGTGCACACCGGTCGACCGAACCGGTCGACCGGTCAGCCTGCAATTCGGTCGACCGCACAGGTCGACCGGTGGAATCGACTGCGCGAGAGAAGCTCGCAGAAATCAGTCCAAAAACCTACAAATCCAGTCCCAAATCCAAATATTTTAAAGGGAAACCACTAGATCCGGGTTCTAGGTCCTAAAACAAGTCCAAAGAACCCAAGATCTCCAATTTCTA
>NW_010365453.1:217244-220045 GCF_000414095.1 Morus notabilis
GAGAGAGAGCACGGAAGTGTGTGAGAGAGAGAGAGAGAGAGAAATGCACGGGAAAGAAAAAGAAAAGGAAGGAAAATAAAGGAAAAAGAAAAAGAAAAGAAAAGAAAAGAAAAATAAAAGAAAGTGACATGTGTAAAATATAACAGTCCAGAAATGCGCCCATACACACTTCTGGATTAAATAAATTACTGTGAATAATTTAAATAACTTGGAATTATTTAAACTCAATTAATTAAATCAGATTAGGCACACTAATCATCTCAATTACCTTAATTAATCTCAATTAATTCTTCAGGGTGTTACAGCTCCACCCCCCTTAGGCAATTTCGTCCCCGAAATTAAAGCTCACCTCAAAGTGCAAACAGATGCGGATAACGTTCCTGCATCATCGTTTCAAGCTCCCATGTTGCTTCCTCAACACCATGGTGCTGCCACAACACTTTCACTAACGGGATCTCACGATGACGCAGACTATTCATCTTCCGGTCAATAATCTGGACCGGTACCTCATCGTACGTCGTGTCATCCTGTATCGGAACGTCATACCATTGTACTACAGCTTCCGGATCAGGTTGATATTTTCGAAGCATGGAGACATGGAACACATCATGCACATGAGATAATTCAGGCGGCAGGGCAAAACGATACGCCACAACACCGACTCGCTGCACGATCGGGTATGGTCCAATATACCTTGGCGCAAGCTTCCCTTTCACACCAAACCGAGTAACTCCCTTACGTGGGGAAACCTTCAACAGAACAAAGTCGCCTTCTTGGAATTCCAAAGGCCTACGCCTTCTGTCAGCATAGCTCTTCTGTCGACTTTGAGCTGTCAACAAGCGTTCTCGAATCACAGCTATCTTCTCGTCATTCTCTTGAATGACATCCGGTCCAGTTGTAAGTCTATCCTCCGGTTCCAACCAACAAATAGGTGACCTACAAGGACGACCATACAGCACCTCGAAGGGTGCCATACCGATACTGGCCTGATAGCTGTTATTGTAAGCGAACTCAGCTAGATGCAGGTATTTCTTCCAGTTTCCACCAAATTCCAGAATACAAGCACGAAGCATATCCTCCAGAATCTGAATAACTCTTTCAGATTGTCCATCCGTCTGGGGATGAAATGCAGTGCTAAAATTCAGATCTGTTCCCATGGCTTCTTGGAAACTCCTCCAATACCTTGCATTGAAACGCGTATCACGATTTGGCGTGATAGACAATGGCACTCCGTGTAACCTTACGATGTGCTCCAGGTACAATTCTGACAGAATTTTCTGAGAATACGTGGCACGAAATGGTATGAAGTGCGCAGACTTCGTTAACCTGTCAACCACCACCCAGATGGCATCGTGCTTCAGCTCGGTTCTCGGTAGCCCCATCAGAAAATCCATGGTGATGTGCTCCCATTTCCATCCAGGGACAGGAAGAGGTTGCAACTCCCCCGCTGGCTTCTGGTGCTCAGCTTTAACCTGGAGGCAAGTTATACACTCTGAGACATACTCACGAACGTCTCTTTTCATGCCTCTCCACCAGTCCTGTCTTTTCAGGTCCTGGTACATCTTTGTACTCCCCGGATGAATAGCATACGTCGATTTGTGTGCCTCTTACAGAATCTTCTTCTTTACCTCACCCGCCTTAGGAACAGCAAGGCGGTTGCGGAAATACAAGGCTCCGTCCTCCCGGATTCTCCAATCCTCGAATTGTTCTCCATTCTGGATCCGAATCCAAATCCCTTGGAGGTGGGGATCCTGCCATTGATTCTGCTTAACTTGTTGTACAATGTCCGGTGTAGAGACTAGATTATATACCATAGCCTGGTTATAATCTTCGTAGAACTAAAGATCATACTCACTCACCACTTCAGTCCTTCTCTAATCTTCCAAAGTTAATGATGCCAGAGTCCCCGTCGGCTTCCTGCTAAGGGCATCAGCCACCACATTAGCTTTTCCAGGATGATACTGGAGAGTGAAGTCGTAGTCTTCCATGTAATCCACCCATCTCCTTTGCCTGAGGTTCAAGTCTTTCTGAGTAAACAAGTACTTCAGACTTTTATGGTCAGAGAAGACCTAAAACTTTGCTCCATAAAGATAACATCTCCATATCTTTAGAGCAAATATCACCGCTGCCAGCTCCAAATCATGAGTGGGGTAATTCTGTTCATGTGGCTTTAGTTGTCGGGATGCGTAAGCTACAACGCGTCCACCTTGCATCAACACACAGCCCAGCCCACTCCCTGAGGTGTCAATATATACCTCATACAGCCCTTCACTGTCAGGAATAGTCAAGACTGGTGCACTTGTCAGTCTGACCTTCAATTCCTGAAAAGCACTTTCACATTCGGCGTTCCATTCGAATCTGACTTCCTTCCTCGTCAACCGAGTCATCGGTGCAGCGATGCTCGAGAAGTCCTTCACAAAACGCCGGTAATAGCCTGCCAGTTCGAGAAAATTGTGAATCTCCGCTACATTCTTCGGAAAACTGTGAATCTCCGCTACATTCTTCGGCCTTTCCCACTGTAGCACTGTCTCGATCTTAGAAGGATCGACAGAAATTCCTTGTCCAGAAATCACATGCCCAAGGAACTTCACTTCTGTCAGCCAGAAGTCACACTTCTCCTTCTTAGCATACAACTGGTGTTCTCGAAGAGTCTGAAGAACAATTCTCAAATGTCGCGCATGTTCTTCCCAGGTCTTCGAGTAAACCAGTATGTCATCAATGAAGACGATCACGAACCGATCCAAGTACGGCCGGAAAACACGGTTCATTAGATCCATGAATGCAGCCGGGGCATTCGTCAA
>NW_010365453.1:223239-308977 GCF_000414095.1 Morus notabilis
CTCAAGCCCCTTCAGTCTGAATCCTCAGCGATCACTGATGCAAAATAACACTTTAGGATTAATTCTCATTCCTAAAGCAATCCAAATCTCAATTTCCAACCAGGATTTCCTATTAGTGTGCCCTAATCCATTTTAATGTTTCACATTATCATTCCAAGGGTTTTCAATCTCAAAACAAGGATTAACAATGCTAATCCATCTATCTCAAGTCCCCAAATGAAGCTAATTTGGGTTCTCCCCGAAAACAGGGGTCAAAACAACACTTTTCAGGCCAAACAGGGTCAAACCCGTGTCCACCAGTCAACTGGTGACAGAGCAGTACAACACTACCGGTCGACCAGTAAGGTGCACACCGGTCGACCGGCCAGCCTGCAATCCGGTCGACCGCACAGGTCGACCGGTGGAATCGACTGCGTGAGAGAAGCTCGCGGAAATCAGTCTAAAAACCTGCAAATCCAGTCCCAAATCCAAATATTTCAAAGGGAAACCACTAGATCTGGGTTCTAGGTCCTAAAACAAGTACAAAGAACCCAAGATCTCTAATTTCTACTCTAGTTTTACTCAAAATCATCAAAATCCGTTTTGAACCAAAAATAAGTTTTGAAATCCGAAAAACATAGATTCAAGAGAGGTTCTTTTAGTAATCTTACCTCGAATCCTTCTCTTGACGTTGAAAACTCTTTGAAATCACTCTTGGTTCGAATCCGGTTTTGATTTGAGACACAAATGGGAGAGAGAGAGGGAGAGAGAGCACGGAAGTGTGTGTGAGAGAGAGAGAGAAACGCACGGGAAAGAAAAAGAAAAGGAAGGAAAAGAAAGGAAAAAGAAAAAGAAAAGAAAAGAAAAGAAAAATAAAAGAAAGTGACACGTGTAAAATATAACAGTCCAGAAATGCGCCCATACACACTTCTGGATTAAATAAATTACTGTGAATAATTTAAATACCTTAGAATTATTTAAACTCAATTAATTAAATCAGATTAGGCACACTAATAATCTCAATTACCTTAATTAATCTCCATCAATTCTTCAGGGTGTTACATAAAACTCATCCTCCTGGGCCGCCATATTGTCCAAATTAAAATATTTCTCATTAAACTCCTCAATAAAATTTTACCAGGTCATCAAATTGATGTCCTTCCTTAATTTTATTGTCTGCCACCAGCGGTGAGCTTCCTTCTTTAGCATATAAGAGGCACATAAAACTTTCTCTTGATCGTTCAATCTCATAAGATTTAAGATCACTTGAACATCATTCAGCCAGTTATCTGCCCCTATGTCACACCCCCCAAATGGGGTGGATAACGTGGAACTCGATTAGGGGTTAATCAAGCAAATTCCCAAATGAGCCCCACTTAACTTGATTAAAATATAATATGAATTCCTATGTCCTGAGCCTCTGACAACACATAGGGCTCCACCCACAGGACATACAGTATTGTACTTAAATGAACATGTAAATAATCATCACAGACATCAACCACAGTCTAGTAAATCCAAATATTACATGAGTTTACAAAAGTTCACTTCCTTACATTTATATGTCAGAAGATGAACACAATCCTCGGTTGATCCAACAGTAGCAAATATCTAGCTACTCTATATTGCTTTTAGAGTCTCCTGGGAGGGGTTAACATTTGAAAACATTGAAACGTGAGCGAAAGGCCCAGTAGGATATATTTGAAATAAACTTTACAAATAAGTGAATAAATAAATGTGTGCATAAATAAATAAGACATTCAGTTCCAACACAACAGCTGGAACCTTATATCCTTTTTCTCAAAGGAAATATAACTGAAAATCACCGTATTACAGGCATCAGCAAGTAATTTGTACAAATTACTTACACAACCAAGTGCACAAGCCTACCTGGACCAAGTTTTGGGTTCTGCCCCCGAGGATGCATTCCCCACATCCTATCTAGGCTATCAGCAATATTTTCTTACCGGTTCACAAGATCTCTTTCATTATGAAATCATTTATTAAACATTATGAAATCGTTATTATAATTCCATGAACTACAACAAGCCGTGGGTCCCCATGAACAACAACAAGCCATGGGTTCCGTGAACTACAATAAGCCATGGTTTTAGAGTATTTTTCTTTTGCAAACAAGCCCCTTTCTTTAAAACATTCGTAAGCCCAAAAATCCTTTTGAAAATCAGGCTCACAAAGAAAGGGATAGAAATCCTACCTCAAATTTACCAAACCTGTGGCTAGCGGCGCACTATCCCAGCTTTCGCTTCCTCAAGCCAACCAGTCTGAGTCCTCAGCTATCACTGTCACAAGACAATACTTTAGGATTCTAATCTCATTCCTAAAGTAATTCAGACTCAATCATATCCTTTGATTTTCCTATTAGTATGCCATAATCAATTTCATGTTTCAAATCATAATTCCAAGGGTTTTAATTCAAAAACATGGATTAAAGATGCTAATGCATTGACTCTAGGTCTCCAAATGAAGCTAATTTGGGTCCTCCCCGAAAACGGGGGTCAAAACAACAATTTCAGGCCAAACAGGGTCAAACCCCGTGTACACCGGATGACCGGTGACAGACAGGGCTTCACCACCGGTCGATCGGTGGTGTGCAATCTGGTTGACCAGTGGCCTCAGTGTAACCCGGTCGACCGGTGAAGAACTCCAATACAAGAAAATTCATGGAAATCAGTCTAAAAACCTGTAAATCTAGTCCCAATTCACAATATCTCAAGGGACAACACTTGAATCCAGCTTCTAGGCACTAAAACAAGTACAAAGAACCCAAGATCCCCAATTTCTACCCTAGTTTTACTCAAAATCCATCAAAATTCATTTTCGAACCAAAAATAAGTTTTAGAATCCAAAATCTAGAGATTCAGGAGAGTTTTTTCAGAAATCGTACCTTGAATCCTTCTCTTGACGTTGAAAACTCTTTGAAACTTTCCTTTGGTTTGAAATCCGGTTGATTTGAAGCGAACGAGAGGCAGGACCGAAAGAGTGAGAGAGAGAAAGGGTGCACGGGAAGGAAGGAAAAGAAAAAGAAAGAAAAGGAAGAAAAGAAAAAGAAAAAGAAAAGAAAATAGACAAGTACCAACATTTAAAGAAAACCGTCTAGAAATGCGCCCATACACACTTCTGAGTTAAAATTAAAATTACTGAGAATATTTAAATACCTTGGAATTATTTAAATTACACGTCAGAAACATTTATTAATCAAAACCCAATTAATTAAATTAGATTAGGCACACTAATAAATCTTAATTATCTCAATTAATTCCACTTAATTCTTCGGGGTGTTACAACTCTACCGCCTTAAGTAATTTCGTCCTCGAAATTAGAACTCACCTCACAGTGGAAACAGATGCGGGTATCATTCCCGCATCATCATTTCAAGCTCCCATGTTGCTTCTTCAACTCCATGGTGCTGCCACAACACTTTCACTAACGGTATCTCACGATGACGCAGACTCTTCATCTTCCGATCAAGAATCTGAACTGGTGCCTCCCGTATGTCGTGTCATACTGTATCGGAACATCATACCATTGTACTATAGCTTTCGGATCAGGTTGACATTTTCAAAGCATGGAGACATGGAACACGTCATGCACGTGAGATAACTCAGGCGGTCAAGCCAATCGATACGCCACAACACCGACTCGTTGCACGATCGGGAATGGTCCAATATACCTTGGCATAAGCTTTCCTTTCACACCAAATCGAACAACTCCCTTGTGAGAGGAAACCTTCAACAGAACAACGTCACCTTCCTGGAATTCCAAAGGCCTACGATGTAAGCAGTCGTTCCCGAATCACTTTGAGCTGTAAGCAGTCATTCTCGAATCACAGCTATCTTCTCATTATTCTCTTGGATGACCTCTGGCCCAATAGTGAGTCGATCTTCTGGTTCCAACCAATAGACATGTGATCTACAAGGACGACCATACAAAGCCTCGAACGGTGCCATACCGATACTGGCCTGATAGCTGCTGTTGTAGGCGAATTCAGCAAGGTGCAGGTATTTCTTCCAGTTCCCGCCAAAATCCAGAATACAAGCATGAAGCATATCCTCTAGAATATGAATAACTCTTTCAGATTGCCCATCAGTCTGAGGATGAAATGTTGTGCTAAAGTTCAATTCCGTTCCCATGGCTTCCTAGAAACTCCTCCAATACCTTGCATTAAAACGCGTGTCATGATCAGACGTGATCGACAACGGTACTCTGTGAAGCCTGACAACATGCTCCAAGTACAACTCTGCCAGGATCTTCCTAGAATATGTCGCACGAAATGGTATGAAATGCATAAATTTCATCAACCTATCCACCACCACCCAGATGGCATCGTGCCTGTGCTCAGTTCTCAGTAGTCCCATCAGAAAGTCCATCGTGATGTGCTCCCATTTCTATCCCGGAACAGGTAAAGACTGCAACTCTCCAGTTGGCTTTTGATGTTCAGCGTTAATTCGGAGGTAAGTTACACATTCCAAGACGTATTCACGAATGTCTTTCTTCATGCCTTTCCACTAGTACTGTCTCTTTAGGTCCTGATACATCTTGGTACTTCCCGGATGAATAGCATATCTCGATTTGTGAGCCTCATGCAAAATTGCCTTCTTAATCTCATCCACTTTAGGAACAGCTAGGCAGACACGAAAGTACAGTGTCTTATCCTCTCAGATTCTCCAATCCTCAAGTTGTTCTACATTTTGGATTCGAACCTAGATTCCTTAGAGATGAGAATCTTGCCACTGATTCTGCTTGACTTGTTGCACAAGAGCTGGTGCAGAGATTAGATTATACACCATTGCCTGGTTATAATCCTCATGGTACTAGAGGTCATAATCGCTCACAACGTCAGTCCTCTTCTAGTCCTCCAGAGCTAATAACACTAAAGTCCTTGAGGTCTTCTTGCTAAGGGCATCAGCTACCACATTAGCTTTTCCTAGATGGTACTATAGTATGAAGTCGTAATCGTCCATGTACTCCACCCATCTCTTCTGCCTGAGGTTTAGATCTTTTTGAGTAAATAAGTACTTCAGACTCTTATGATCAGAAAACACTTGAAACTTTACCCCATAGAGATAACATCTCCATATCTTCAGAGCAAATATCACTGCTGCTAATTCCAAGTCATGCGTTGGGTAGTTTCGCTCATGCGGTCTCAGTTAGTGAGATGCATAAGCTACAACCTGTCCACCTTGCATCAAGACACAACCAAGTCCAACCCCCGAGGCATCAGAGTACACCTCATATGGTTCCTCGATATTGGGAATAGTCAGGACTGGTGTACTTGTCAGCCTTGCCTTCAATTCCTAAAAAGCACGTTCACATTCAGCATCCCACTTGAATCTGACCTCTTTCTTGGTCAACCGAGTCATCGATGCAGCAATACTCGAGAAGTCCTTTACAAAACGCCAATAGTACCCTGCAAGTCTGAGGAAACTGTGAATCTCTGCTACATTCTTCGGCCTTTCCCATTGTAGCATAATCTCGATCTTGGAAGGATCTACAGAAATTCCTTGTCCATAAATTACATGCCCAAGGAACTTCACTTTTGTCAGCCAGAAGTCACATTTCTCCATCTTGGCATACAACTGGTGTTCACGAAGGGTCTGAAGAACAATCCTCATATGCTATTCATGTTCTTCCCAAGTCTTCAAATACACCAGGATGTCTTTAATGAAAACAATTACAAACCGATCCAAGTACAGCCGGAAAACACGGTTCATTAAATCCATGAATGCCACCGGGGCATTCGTCAACGTAAAAGGCATTACAAGAAACTCGACGTGCCCATATCAAGTGCTAAAGGTTGTTTTCAGGATATCATCCTCCTTGATTTTCAACTGATGGTACCCAGACCTCAAGTCAATCTTAGAGTAAAACTATGATCCACCCAACTGATCGAATAACTCATCAATCCTCGGCAGTGGGTATTTATTCTTCACAGTTACCCTATTTAACTAACGATAGTCAATGCACAACTGGAGGGATCCGTCGTGCTTTTTCACAAACAACACCAGTGCACCCCAAGGGGAAATACTATTCTGTATATACCCCTTTCCTGCCAGCTCTTCAAGCTGCTTTCTTAATTCTCTCATTTCGGCCGGTGCCAGCCAGTATGGAGGAATAGAGATAGATGCCATTCCCAAAATCAAATCGATGTAGAATTCAATCTCCCGATCTGGCGGCAACCCAGGTAGATCCTCAGGAAATACATCTGCAAACTTATCCACTACAGGAATTCCTGCACTATCTCCACTTATCTCGGGTTCACCTTCCAAAGTAACAAGGGAAGAAAAATAGGCTAGATTCCTCCCTCCCCCAACATTGTACCTCAACAGGCATTCTCCCAAGACTGGATTCATATCTGCCTGATACGCAATAACCGCTCTAGACTTAGTCATCAAAGTCACTCTCCTACGGTAGCTATCAACAATTGCTCCGTATTTCGATAGCCAATCCATTCTGAGTACCACGTCAAAGATACCCATCGGAAGGATAATCAAATCAGCTCTCAATCGCTCACCCCCAATCGTGATTTCACATGATCTACACACACTCATTACCTCCAGACACCCAAGTGGGGAGTTCAAAGTCATCGGGACTTCTAAATTCTCAGATTTTAGTTTCAAAGTCTGAACAGAAGAACTCGATATAAAAGAGTGTGTGGCACTTGTATCAAACGACACATGAGCAAGAGAATGAGAGATTATAATCATACCCTCAACCACCGTATTACTGGCCTGACCGCCAGAACTGCCTCCTGTCAGGGTGTAAGCTTTCCCGTTCGCTTTCCCCTTCCCTTTATCACCAACATTAGGCCTTTGGGTCAATGGCCTATACTTTCATGGAGGAGGTATCTATACCGGTCCCGGCGCCTGGGGCCGTAACTGTGTGTACTGAGGTGGTCGGTAGGCTGGCACGGGAAGGTAAGATGTTGGCACTTGCAGCTGCGGCTGGTAAGGCGGCATGAACTGCGGTGGCCTCTCTTGACCATAGGAAACATCACCCTGGGGCTATTGAATCTGCGGCTGGTTTCGGTTAGGACAATTCCTCCTAATATGACCAACCTACCCACAGTGATGGCACTTTGGTCGGTAGGGAGAATTTCTATCACTCCCAGATGAACTACTACCACCACTTATCACATCCCTACTAACCTACCCTTGGTTCCAATTTCTTCTGCTGCTCTATTGTGGCCCACACAAAGCAAAGGATCCACTCGAAGCAGAAGCTCGAGTAGCTGCTTCCTTACTTTCCTGATAGGCTAAGTTATCTTGTTCCACACTGGTAGCAGCATCCACCTGGCCTCAAAAATTTTTGATCCTTAGAGGCACTAACGGTCTCCTTACATTAGGTTTCAAGCCTTTCTCAAACTTCAGGCATTTCAGATGCTCAGATTCCACCAGAGATGGCACAAAACGGGACAAATCATTGAACTTAGCCTCATATTCCCTTATCATCATATCACCCTGCTGCAAGGTCATAAACTCCAATGCCTTTTATTCCCTGTAGCTCTGAAGGAAGTATTGTTCATTGAAAAGATATTCAAACTACTCCTAAGTCATTTCAGCAACATTAAGCCTTCTTCTAACTTGCTTCCACCAGTTGCTTGCTTGGCCTTCCATTTTATATACAACGAATTCTATCCGGTATTCTTCTGGCACTCCCATAGTATCTAAATGTTTAACTATGAAGTCTAACCAGAATTCTGCTTCTTGAGGTCCTCCCTCACTATTGAATGTGGGGATGGGTGCACGGCTAAATTCCCAGAAGTAACTTTGCTTCCTATCCTCAACCGGCCGCTCATTCTGAGCTCTAGTGGCCATGCCTTGAAAGGCAGCATACATGGCATCCAGAAACTCTTGGTTCTGTGGAGCCGGGTTGTTAACCGGCCTATGCCGTGGTGGCATCTCCTTTATCTGAAAAGAAACTAGACTGTTCAGTGGATTCCTAATGTCACACATGCATGTACAATCTTACGGATTCTTAACCTAGGGCTCTGATACCACTCTGTCACACCCCCCAAACGGGGTGGGTGACGTGGAGCTCGATTAGGGGTTAATCGAGTAAATTCCCAAACGAGCCCCACTTAACTTGATTAAAATATAATATGAATTCCTAAGTCCTGAGCCTCTGACAATACATAGGGCTCCACCCACAGGACAAACAGTATTGTACATACATGAACATGTAAATAATCATTACAGACACCAATCACAGTCTAGTAAATCCAAATATTACATGAGTTTACAAAAGTTCACTTCCTTACATTTATATGTCAGAGGATGAACACAATCCTCGCTTGATCCAATAGTAGCAAATATCCAGCTACTTCGCACTGCTCCTAAAGTCCCCTGGGAGGGATTAACATTTAAAAACATTGAAACGTGAGCGAAAGGCCCAGTCGGATATATTTGAAATAAACTTTATAAATAAGTGAATAAATAAATGTGTGCGTAAATAAATAAGACATTCAGTTCCAACACAATAGCTGGAACCTCAAATCTTTTTTCTCAAAGGAAATATAACTGAAAATTACCGTATTACAGGCATCAGCAAGTAATTTGTACAAATTACTTACACAACCAAGTGCACAAGCCTACCCGGACTGCGTTTCGGGTTCTGGCCCCCGAGGATGCACTCTCCACATCCTATCTAGGCCATCAGCAATATTTTCTTACCGGTTTGCAAGATCTCTTTCATTAAGAAATCATTTATTAAACATTATGAAATCGTTATTATAATTCCACTACAACAAGCCGTGGGTCCTCATGAACTACAACAAGCCATGGGTTCCATGAACTACAACAAGCCACGATTTCAAATTATTTTTCTTTTGCAAACAAGCCCCTTTTTTTAAAACATTCGCAAGGCCAAAAATCCTTTTGAAAATCAGGCTCACAAAGAAAGGGATAGAAATCCTACCTCAAATTTACCAAACCTGTGGCTAGCGGCGTACTATCCTAGCTTCCGCTTCCTTAAGCCACTCAGTTCGAGTCCTCAGCTATCACTGTCACAAGACAATACTTTAGGATTCCAATCTTATTCCTAAAGTAATTTAGACTCAATCATATCCTTTGATTTTTCTATTAGTGTGCCATAATCAATTCCATGTTTCAAATCATAATTCCAAGGGTTTTAATTCGAAAACATGGATTCAAGATGTTAATGCATCGACTCTAGGTCCCCAAATGAAGCTAATTTGGGTCATCCCAGAAAACAAGGGTCAAAATAGTAATTTCAGGCCAAACAGGGTCAAACCCCGTGTACACCGGTGGTGTGCAATCCGGTCGACTGGTGGCCTCAGTGTAATCCGGTTAACCGTACAGGTCGACCGGTGAAGAACTCCAGTGCAAGAAAATTTGTGGAAATCAGTTCAAAAACCTGCAAATCCAGTCCCAATTCACAATATCTCAAGGGACAACACTTGACTCCGGGTGCTAGGCACTAAAATAAGTCCAAAGAACCCAAGATCCCCAATTTCTACCCTAGTTTTACTCAAAATGCATCAAAGTTTGTTTCGGACCAAAAATAAGTTTTAGAATCCAAAATCTAGAGATTCAAGGGAGGTTTTTCAGAAATCATACCTTGAATCCTTCTCTTGACGTTGAAAACTCTTTGAAACTTTCCTTTGGTTTGAAATCCGGTTGATTTGAAGCAAACGAGAGAGAGAACCAAGAAAGTGAGAGAGAGAGAGAGAGGGGGGGGGGGGGGGGGGGGTGCACGAGAAGGAAGGAAAAGAAAAAGAAAGAAAAGGAAGAAAAGAAAAAGAAAAAGAAAAGAAAATAGACATGTACTAACATTTAAAGAAAACAGTCCAGAAATACGCCAATACACACTTCTGGGTTAAAATAAAAATTACTGAGAATATTTAAATACCTTGGAATTATTTAAATTACACGTCAGAAACATTTATTAATCAAAACCTAATTAATTAAATCAGATTAGGCACACTAATAAATCTTAATTATCTTAATTAATTCCACTTAATTCTTCGGGGTGTTACACCCTATAGGGTTGGTAGAGCCATGGAACTCTGGCGCTTTCATATGATAAAACCTTTGTAGAATTGTAACCTAATGTTCATTATTTACTGGTTGGTAGTTATGTTCCTCAACTGCTACATGAGCGACTGGTGCAGGTGGTATTCCTTGACCATCCTGACCATCGACTGCAGGGGGATCTTTCGGTACTCGTAGATCCTCGTGAATTGGCTCTGCTCCTACTTAAGGTATCTGAGCCTGTCGTGCTAGCTGTTCACATAGAGCATTCATCTCTTACTGTTGCGCTCTTAACTGTTGTCTCATTTCGACTATCTGTGTGGTCAAATTGACCTCCGGCTGTGTTCTAGCCGCCTGGTCTAACGGTTGATCCATGATCATCCATTAAAGGAAAAGATTATTTAAGTTTTCCTTTCTTCCTGATGTCTAAAAGCTCATTCACTATATGCGAAACGAAGTTCTATCGCTATAAAGATACTTAAAATCTTGCTAACTTCTTTGATAATTTCTCTCTCATAGGCTTTTAATTCCCATATAAGTCTTTAATATAATACAAGCATAAACTGTTAATTTCTAGATAAGCTTGATTTCTTATATAACTTAACTTTGATACAAAACTGTTGGAAGTGTTCTTTGTATATCACTTCCCCTTTTTCTATATATGTATGATCATCTGTATAAAACTACTACACAAAACTTCTATTGAGAGTGACTATGACTTCTCACTATACATTGAAAGTAAGTCCTATACAAAGGTACAACTGAATGCTCGAGTTGAGAAATACTCTTAGTCCTTGTCCACGACCATGCCCTCGTCATCATCCCTAGCAAAGTCCTCAATTGGAAGAGGTGCAATTAGTTGGGGAACTGGTATATCTGGTATCCCCTCTTGAGGCTACTGAACCATCTCTATAGGCTCTAACTCTACTATCTGATGATAATCTGGGATTAACTAGTAGAGATATACTGCATCTCTAACCCATCAATCCTAAATATACATGACTCAACAATTCAATTCCATCATGAAAAAGAGAGCTAATTTACTCTTTTAAATTCTACTTACTTAGGCTGTGGCGGATAAGCACACAACAGTATGGAGTAGGATGGCAGGATACTGGCTCTAATACCAATTGTAATAGACCCTGACTACAAGGCCGTTACTTAACTATAACTGTGCTCTGATACCAACTGTGATGACCCTGCTGAGTTGGCCATCACTAAAACTGGTTTTAACATATCCTTTCTGAAACTCCCAAAATTTGAGATACTTTTTTTTTTAAAAAAAATGCTACCTAGAATGATGCAGCATTTTTTTTAAAAAGCTGTATGAATGCTGTAAATTTTATTTTTAAAATGCTATATATAATGCTATAGAATTTTACTTAAAAATGCTAAATTATTTTCTTTAAAATGTTGTAGTATTTTCTTTAAAATGTTGTATAGAATGTTGTAGCATTCTAAGCATAAGTTTTTTTCTCTTAAATAACTATATTATCATTTCTTTTACACTCACTGTAATGACATAAATTCTGGTTTCCACTTTTGAATATAGCAAAGTGTTTATACTTCAAAAACAATTCCTTTTCTAAAGCATGAATTTACACATAGTTATTACTTGCTTCTCAAAATCCTGCTAGCTTACACAAACTTAACAATATACTGCCAACTTTCAAAACACAAGTTCAGATAGATATTCAACAAAATCTTTTTAAAACCTTTAACTGTTGCGGAAATAACTGTGTGCGGTATCCATTTCCCAACCTCTACTCCGCTCATCCACTGCCTCACCATCGGTCCATCAAACATTATGTGCAGGTTGCTTACCTATAGTATAAATACTCTGAAATGAGCTTTCGCTCAACAAGTAGGAACTATTACTCGCAAAATAACTCAAAGTTCACATGACTCTATATGCATGAATTGATTATGCTGTCTTATGATGTTTTATCATAATTTTACTGTTTGTATTTATCTTATTTACTGATGGGCCAGAGTGCTCATTCCACTTGCGCCCAATCATCGGGACGTAAGGGTTTGCAATGTCCCCAACGACACCGTGATTATAAACTGAACTGACTACTTCCCTCTCAGAGGACATTATTATTATTATTATTATTATTATTTCCTTCTCCCTTATGGAGCCTGATTACCTCCCTCTCAGAGGCTGGTACGGAACTCAACTGAGTTTCTTCTTATAAGTTCCTCTTAACTTATTAAGGTGTATGCAATATGACATAGCATAGGATACTATAACATGGAATATACTCAAACACATATAATTCATGTGCACTGCTTAAGTGTATGCAGTATGACATAGCATAGCATATATAACTTTAAATGTACTCAAACATATATAATTTATGTGTACTGTTTATTTTAAAGTCTGTTTATACTATAGGCGAGATTCCTACTTACCTCTTTTTAAGAAGTGGAATCCTCTATTTGCCAAAGAGTCTGTTCTCTTTCTTTCTTGCTAATAAGTAAGTTTTGACTCACTTATTTAATGTCCTGAAATTGGATAATTTACAATATCTTCAAGTTTTTAGCTTGTTTTAATATGGTTGTGAGTGATTCAGGTAAACAAAGAAAAATTGGATCACTTGGAAGAAAAGGAGATGAAATCAAGAAAACATAAAAAAGAGTCCAATGCAGAGGCGCACGTGCGCTCTCATGGTGCGCGCCCGCATGCCCACATCAGTGAAGCCAAGTCAGAATGGGGCGCGTGCTCACGCTATTTGAAGCTGCGTACCCACGCTCTGGCTCCCTGCGCGCACCCCACTCACACCAGCATGCGCCCGCGCGCCTCACTCATGCCAGCGCGCGCCCGTGCCCCCCACTCATGCCAATGAGCGGGGCATGCCTGCGCACCCAGCTCACGCCAGCGTGCGCCCGCGCTATTTCAGGCGTGTGGCCGCACGCTCTCAGGCATGTTCTCGCATGCTGAGGTGGCCTAAAAGCTAAAACTCAAGGGATTTTTGGTGAATTTTGGCTGGGCCCTGAGGGAAACAGAGAAGTTAGGGTTTGAGGAGAGCAGAAAAGATAGAGAAGAAAAGCCCTAGTTTTTGGGAGAACCAGAAGAGGAAGCTCTTGGAGATTGGAAGCTGCACTACACTGGAGTTTTATTTTTCTTCCTCTTTTCTCCTCTTGTTCTTAAACGTAGTATTTTCTTTATTTTTGCGGATTCATCATGTATTTTCATATTTGTTTAATATTGAATATGTTTGAGTTTACATTGATGGATTGCTAGATTTTTATGCTACGGGACTTGATGTAACCTTGTTGCAATTATGCTATGAATATTTGATGCTATTTGATGTTTTTCATGCCCAAACATTTGTGCTCTTCTTTGCTTAATGCTTTAATCAATTAAAAGATTGATTAGAAGATTTAGATACGTGGATTTAGGCTTGAGAGATTCACTTGCACATGTTGGGATTTGTTAAACATAGCCTAGTGAGTATTGGAATCGGGAGATGAATATAAGCTAGGTAATCACAAATGAATTAGAGTTTAATGAATGCACAATTAACTTAATTAATAGGGATATTAATTAGGTGATTTTGCATATATTTGACTCGGCACTCGAGAGAGGGAGTTGGATTATTTTACGAAATTCATGATTAATGTTTGTCTTGAGGGAAATCAATAACATTAAAAAGAATTAGAATAACTAGGCAAGGTGAAATCAAGGACCCTAGCTACCTTACCATTAGAGCCGCCTTCGATCCCAAAAATTCCTTGCATTGTTTTATTTGCTTATTTAATTAGTTTAGCATTTTATTTTTGTTTTGTTGATCTCATTTTTATGTTGGACTTGTTTGGATAAAACTAGGTTATTCTAGTTGCAGTACTTAGCTAGATTTTAGGAACACAATCCTCGTGGGACACGACACTCACTCACTACTTTATTACTTGTCAACCTCGTGCACTTGCGAGTAGAAAATAGGTGTTATATTTTCGCAGTGATCAAGTTTTTGGCACCGTTGTCGGGGATTGGTTGTTGTTAAAACTTGGCTAATATTGTGACGAAGTAGCCTACTTTAATTTAGACATTTTTATTTTATTTTATTTTTCTATTTTTAAAATTCTTTTAAATTTTTGTTTGCTTTTTGTTCTTGAAGGTGAATGCGAAGGGCCCGTAGCTTGGAATTGTTGCTAATATTGTGATGCTTTATTTTTGCAAGGTACTTGGAGATGTTACATCGACTAGTCCTCTTAAGATTTGCTCAACGAGACTCATGGCCATTTTATAGTGCTTGGGATAGATATAAGGATTTACTCATTGGGCTCCTCGAACATGGTCTCTCAAAAGAGTGTCAACTACAAAACTTCCTCGATGGGTTAAACACTGTAATACAAACTTGGGTGGAAAGAGGAAATGGTACCACCTCTCTCTACCAATTATTGGCGAATGAAGTGTATTAGTTTTTGAAAGACATAGCTGATTATGACAATTGGTGTTAGAATCATTCTCCAAACAACCAAGGTTGGGAAGAGAATTCTAACTTTTTCAAGCCATGGTATGACACTCAACCTCAGCAAGTGGAGTCTTCTTAAGACCTTGAAGAGATTCTTACCCAATTCGTAGAGGAGATAAGGCTTAGTAGAGAGAAGTTGGAGAGGATGAAGATTCGTAACATACAAGATGAGCTTGCCTGACTTCAAGTGGAGTTTTCAAGAATGAAGGTGTCTTCAAATGATCCAATTGAAGCCATGACAAGGATGGTGGCAATAAGGGACTCACAAGTCACCAAAATGTTTGAAAGCCACCGTGAGGAGCCGAGTAAAAGTAGGAGGAACTTGGATTTGTTCAATGATGATGATTCAATTGAGGAAGAGACTTAAGAAGTGTTCATCGATGATGAGGAATCACAAGATGAAGTTCAAGAGTCTACACCTTTTGAGATCCAGGTTGTTATGCCGCCACTGATCAAAGAAGAGCACATCTATGATGATCTAATGTGGCCGTCACCTCCTCCACCATCTCGAGCACCGTTCATTGATGTAATCACTGGGAAAATCCCAAACTTTAAATAATACAATTTATATATTTAAGCCAACGATTTTCCTAGAAAATACTATGCTATATTTTCTAACTGAATGATTTATGGAATTAACATTTGTATTCCTAAATTCTGTAGCAGATTTCATGCTAAGTTCATGTTTTACGATCAAGTAAATTTGATTGATAAATTCTCAACGTATTTTAAGACGGAAGAATTTTCAATATGTATATAGTTTGAGAATCTTAATTTCAAGAATCTCCAAGCACATCATGATGTGAGCAGGGTATAAAGAAAAATGCTCTGACATTTTAAAAGAAGAGAAAATCCTTAATTGCTAGACAGCTAGGTTGAAGTCACAAGATAAATACTTATAGTAGAAGGGGACAATGTGAGCTCGGGAGTTGACACCATTAGAAACAATGTCATTCCCGAGGTGTAATGCAAAAATTTAAGTTTAGAATTTGTTTAGTCTAGAATAAATTTCAAGACTTGAAACATATTGAAATATTGCGCGAGTAAGAATTTAATGTAATATCGAAGTAGCCGAGGATTAATATTGAACAGTAAATAAGTTTTATCGGATGCAAGGGCTTCCTTACAAGCAGTAGAAAAAGAGTCATCAGAAACTAGAATTTCCTGTCGGCTAAGGACTTCCTTACAGTCAGTATAAGTTTTATCTGATGCAAGGGAAATTTAAGAGATTAGACAAAAGTACAATGAGTAGGTTAGAGTTTGGTTGGACGAGATGTGATTTGATAGTAGAAGGTGAAGAGAAATCATGAGATGTGATTGGATAGTGGTAAGTGAAGAGTAATCATGATAAAAACTCTTCTCTCATTTCCTACACTTGGCCGGCCATGTTAAAAGGTTTTAGAAAAAAATTTGGTTAGTTGAGTGTGCTAGAAGACTTCATGATGAGATGAATCAAATCAACTATTTGGCAAGAAAGCTTACCTCACTTCTCTCTTGAAGAACCCAAACCGGCCAAGCAAGGGGAAATTAACCAAAAACTTTACTAATTAAGTTAGCTTGATAGGCTTAATTAAGAGCTAAGTCTATAAATGTTAGACCATTAGTGCAAGCATTAAGTTAGCCCATTTTGCACATTTCCTCTCCTTTTCCACACACCAAAACCAGCCATTGCCTACCCATTGCTTCTCAAAATTCTCTCTCACTCTCCTAACCTTAAGGCACTAGCAAACATTAGAAGAAGAAGAAGAAGATTAAAGTGTTCTAAGAGGAGTCTAGTCAAGAATTTTCTCCAAGGGTATAAACTCTAAACCCTCTCTTTCTTATGTTCTAGCAAAGTTTGAGATTTAAAAATATTCATCTCAAATTTTCTTATACTCTTCTAATTTCAAGCTATTAACAAACCTTAGAGGAAGAAGAAGGTGATCAAGTGTTTTAGGAGGAGCCTAACCAAAGATTTTCTTCAAGGGTATAAATTCTAAACCTTTCTCCTCTATTTTCCTACCAAAATTAAGTTGTGAATCAAGGATGTAATTTGTGGTTCTTGAGAAAATAAGTTGTAATAAGGGTGTGTGAGTTTTATGTTAGTTTGGAGGTTAGTTTGATTAGCATTATTTGGTATGTTTATCGTTGGTTTAAGTTTGCCTATTTTTGTTTTAGAGGTAAAATTTTCTGGTTATTTTGAACGTGAAAATGAGGACCCTAGAGCGGGATTTTTCAGTGTTTCAAAGTTTGAACTTATAGTTCTCGATGTTTTAAATGTTTTTCTATGACTGTGACAAAACTCAATTTTGACTCGAAATGCAACTTTTAAGCCATTTTTAAAAAACGGTGCAGCTGTTCAACACAGTTTCGAAAAAAAACTGCAGCCACTGTTTTCAGCCAAACGTGGCCTTTAGAAGCTAAATTTTGACTTTCTGTAAAAATGGCAATTTTGGATCTGGACGAGATGCAAATTGTCGAGAAGAACAGAGTTTCAAAATCTGACTCTATGATGCAGTAAATCACAGATTTCAGAAGCTACATAGTTTTAACTGAACAAAACTAACACAGTGTTGGTTTTTAACAAAAGTTTATCAAAGAACCCGAGATGTGATTTCAGTAAAATATAATAGTGTTAGACCTTGTTTAAACGGGAATATTCGTGAAGAAATTTTTTAAGAAAAATGGTTTCTTTTAAAAAACTTAATACTTTTTCGAGCAAAACATCCCGACGGGCAGCTACGAGTCCAAAATGTTAGGTCTTTAGAATTTTGAAGATTGAATGTGGGTCCAACTCCTACATTAATTTAAGAGACCCCACTTAAGTCTAAATTTCAACGGTCTAAGAGTTAGAACGCCGTTACTAAGTCTGTAGGCCAAATTTGGTCTTAGTGATAGAACAAGTCCAATAAGGTAAATTATGGAGAATAAGTTACTAGATTGGATAATTGATTTCAACATAGACATAAGTATGTTAAGGGCAATTAAGGAAAATAAGATGTTAAGGATTTAATAAACTGATCCTTATTGTAAATTATCTTTCAGTAAATGAAAGGAATACATACCTTAAGTAAAGGGCTAGATTTCCTTCATAAGCTGCTAAAATAAAATAGCAAACGACAGATAATCTCACACTCACAATGGGTGTTCATTTTCAGAAGTAAGCAAGTAAGAGAATAGGTTGTTTGGCGAAAAGTGGATTCCAGCTCTGGAAATCAGGTAAGTAGGAAGCTCGCCTACAATATGAATAAATTTTAAAGAAAAAGTTACACATGTTATATATGCATGTTTATGCTTTAAGTATTGTATGCGATGCTATGTCATGCTGCATACACTTAAGCAGTGCATATGAATTATATGTGTTTGAGTACATTTAATGTTATGTTTGCTATGCTATGTCATACTGAATACACTTAAGCATTTCACTCAAATTATATGTGTTTAAGTACATTTCATGTTATAGTATGCTATGCTATGTCATATTGCATAAACCTTAATAAGTCAAGAAGAACTTAGAAGAATAATCTCAGTTAAGTGCCGTACCAGCCTCTGAGAGGGAGGTAACTCAAGCTCCGCAGGGGAGAAGAAAAAAGTATAGTAATGTCCTCTGAGAAGGAGGCATTCAGTTCAGTTATAATCACGGTGTCGTGGGGGACCTTGCAAACCCTCACATCCCAATGATTGCACGCAAGTGGTATAAACACTCAGGCCCATCAGTAAGAAAGATAAGATAAGGTAATCAGACTATGATAATACATCATAATTAAGCTTAATCAGCTCATGCATATTTATTCATGTGTACTTACAGTTATTTTGTGAGAGATAGTTCCTACTCACTGAGTGAAAGCTCAATCAGATATGTTCATCCTGTAGGTAAGAAACCTATCAGCAATTCTTGAAGGGCAATGGCGAGCGGCGGATGAATGGTGGAAATAGGAATGGATACCGCTCACACTTAAATCTTCCGCAGTAAGTTTAAGTAAAATCATGTATATGTATATATGATTCAAATGTTTCAAGCATGTATATTTGAAAAGTATATGTACATATGTATATTAAGAAAACTAAGGTTGTAGCTAACAACCCTAGTCTTGAGTATTTAAGTTTTAGAACGTTGCAACAGTGCATGCAACAAATAAACGAATTTTAAACATGACGATTTAAATGGTCGATTTTAAAAGGACTTTAAGATGTACTTGAATTTAAGATTTCTCACGAAATCTATTTTAAAGTCAAATTAGATGGCCGGATTTTATTGGGTAGTTTTTGGAAGGCTTTTAAAGAATATTTGAAGCAAGAGTTCAAACACTGCTCAGTTTGAAGGATATTTCTAGAAGGTTTTATTTTAGTTGAAATTAAGAAAAGCTTTAAGAAATTTAGTGATTCATTCTTTTGAAATTATTGTTACGAATTATGAAATTATTCCTTCTTATATTTAAAAAACAAAATGTTTCACAAATTTTAAGAAATCCAAGTAAGAACGAGTTAATTTCAGTTACGGTGACGACCACCCAGGAGGGTCATCACAATTGAAGCCTACCAAGCTTATGAGCCTGAGCCAAGTCAAGTTGAGCGAATGAGCCAATTAATTCCATATCCTACCAAGCTTGAGGGCATCAAGAATCAAGACCCATATGTCGTGTTGTATGATATGTACTATGGGCGGAAGGCACTCTTTGACGAGCATTGGAATAAATGAGCCTCAAGATCCAATTTATGGAGTAAGGCCTACAACAACCTGAGTATATGCCACTATGCCCTTATCATCTTCGCCGACCACATTAGGAGGCGAGATTGTCTCGCCTCCCCGGTATGTATTATTGTTCCCTTGTGCTTAAATTGATTATTTAAACATTGAGGACAATGTTGTTTATAAGTTTAGGGAGTGCATCTCAAAAAGGAGTTCTAGAACTCATCCTAGTGCTACTCGAGGCGAAATCCTAGGCTAGGTATTGTTGAGGAGATGACTTAGGCATTCTCTTGAATCGTTTGGGCCTTTGAAGCCAACCCTTATTTTTATCGTTAGTTAACCCCACTTGAGCTTTCTAGCCTTTTCTTTCATCACCCTCATTTCTTGAGTTTAACCATAAATTGATACCCCCGACACTTCACCCATCACCCTTAGGCATATTGAGCATGCATTTGCGCATTTAGAGTCATTGCTTGGAATTTGGAGTTCGGGTGAATGTTGCTTGTGGGAGGATGTTTTATTGATGCTTTACCATGTTTTCTTTGTAGTTAGTTTCATTTGATACAAAAAAAAAAAAAAAAAATTATCTATTAACATATTTTATACCTAATTGAAAACAAAGAGTGACGTGGTGATTGAAAAGAGAATTTATTCCAAGAAGTGGATAAGGTTGGGTTAAAGACCTCAGTAACGCAACATATGCCTAGGGTGATTTTGAGCAACAAAAAAAAAAGGGAATCTTTCTCATCATATTTCTACCCTAGCCTTGCATTACAACCCTTAAGAAGCCCTAATGATCCTCAATTTTACCTCAAACTACATTAGTGGAGAGTAGCACAAAAGATGAGCTTATGGAATTACCTAGAACTGTATGAGTGACCTTTACATTACCGCCTAATTGCATAAATTTATCCGGGTGCTATCATTGATTAAGTGGTCTTGGTTGTGCACACACTCACATTGAGGGAATCTTATTTGAATCGTTACTAGCTTGAGAGTTGAAATTCTAGACAACTTTGGTGTTACGCATTTCCTTCGAGCTTTGGTACTTTTAACCTTTGAGATAAATGTTCTTGGCTATCAATTTGAAACTTGGCTCATGCATAGTTTTTTATTCTCATTTTTCGCTGTTTTCTTTCCTCTCTTTAATTTTTTTTTTGTTTTGCTTGAGGACAAGTAATTGTTTAAGTTTGGGGGTATTTGATAAGTGAGTTTTGACTCACTTATTTAATGTCCTGAAATTGGATAATTTGTAATATCTTCAAGTTTTTTGGTTGTTTTAATATGGTTATGAGTGATTTAGGTAAACAAAGAAAAATTTGCAATATCACCCTTTAATGTTCTATTCTTATAGCTATTCTTATTACTTCATACTGACTTTTTGAGAATTTACTTAGTTGACAGGAAATTTCAGTTCCCGACTTTGTCAACTTATGAACTCATATTGCACCTGAATTTCTTTTCTGAAACCCCACCCCTTTAATTTCCTCTTATTTGTTTGGAATTTAAGGGGTTTCTCTTTAAATGTCATAGTGTTTCTCTAGACGCTACTATTATACTACACTAAGAGATTCCTAAGATTAGGAGTCTCCAATTGTATATGCACTGAGAATTCTTCCACCTTAATTGCGGTAAGAATTTATCAACTGAATTCACTGGTTCTTAAAATATGAACTAATCATAAAACTTGGTACATAATTTAGAAATATTGATATTATTTCCATAAATCTTTCAGTCACAAAATATGATAGTATATTACTGAGAAAAGTCATTGACTTAAATAAATAAATTTACATTATTTAATTCTAGGATTTTCTCAGTCATTACAGTAGGTTGCCAGGAATGTTATTATATGAGATGGAATTTATTCCTTCTTGAGAAAGAAGTAGATAAATAATTCTCTTGAGGGTTGATTCGTTACTTGGACCAGTAAGAGCTCCGATTCATGAATGTATTTTATGAAGCACTGTCCATTAGAGAATCAATGGAACTCAAGGATAAAGATGTAATTAGAGAGGTTAACGGATTTAACTTAGCTCTAATTATGATCTATATGTAGTGACTACATCACACAGACACTCGACGCCTTAGAAGGAATTTATATCTATAATTACGAGAGTGCAATTCCAAGTTTATAGTGGAGTAACTATTAGAATTAATAAGATTAATTAATTAATTAAAGTGTTTAATTAATTATTAATTTTATTGGAGCATGAAATTATAGGTCCATGAGTCCCCGTGTCGTCCTTGTAATTCTACAAAATACTAAGGGTAAAATAGAAATTTTAGAATTATGGAATTCTAAAATTAAACACTCAAGGATAATTAATTAAGAAGTAATTATTATTTAAATTTAAATTTGAATTTCGGATGACTCGTGTGAAAGTGTTGACATAGTGTGAACGCAAGGCACAGTGTGAACACCTAGTGTGAACACATAGTGTGAACAAATATAGAATTATCAATTTAAACTTATTTGATAAGTTGTTCAATTTAGAATTCAAATTAATTTGAGTTTGACTTAAATTGAAATTTCAATATGAGTCAAAATTGAACTACATGATAAATGATGATTTTCTCTTCCTTCCCTATCTGTATTTGGCACCTACCCTATGGATAAAAGCTCCTATCTTGGCCGGCCATTAGTGGATAAAGGAAGGGAGATTTTGTTCCAAATTCAAATGGGAGATAAATGATAAGTTTTATCTTAGAGATAAAGATGAGACTTCTTCTAGGAGTCTAACTACTATTCTATAAATAAAGAGATGGTAGAAAATTGTGAGACAATTTTTGGAAACAATTTTTTATATAATTGTTTGCTTCTATTTTTCTATAGAGGATGTTTTTCACAAGTGTTGTGAGAGGAAAAATTTTTCTCTAAAAATTCCACGTCGTGCATACGTTGGTGTTCGTAGAAATTCTTGAATGTTTTGTTAACCCATTTTGTTTTAGGTGTGCCCACACACACGTCTTCGTAGAGTCAAGGAATTGACAACAAAGGCTTGGGTTTTCTAAACAAAGCATTGGAGCGAGGATTGTTCGAGGTCAAAGAACTCAAGTTATCATCCTAATCGGTCGCTAGCTATAATTCCCAATCCGGTTATTGATAAATAAATTAATGAGATTAATTTATTCGTGCATAAATTAATATAATCGCTAAAGTATCTCAAAGGTTTTATAAAAATTTTTGTTATAGAAGATCCGCTAACCCCACGCTTCTGCATTCAAATTCGATTCGGAAACCAACAATTGGTATTAGAGCGATCTATAGACAATATTAATTTATGCTTCGATTATTTGATAATCGAAATTAATATATTAAATATGTGATACTTAATTATGTATGTATGTGATGGGTAGGCACTTGCATTTATGGATGTTTATATTTAATTCATATTGATGAATGTATGGATGATGGATTTGGTCGTTAATTATATGGTTCTATGGATCGCATTAAATTTGTTCAATTAAATTGTTTGTAATTTTTATTCGGTAATTAGAATTATTGTAATTCTACGATTTGGGTAGAATTACGGTTTTAATTTTGAATAAAAAAGAATCCCGGAAGATCGAGTTTGAAGCTGCCTAGAAACAACCCCAGATCTATCGAGACCAGTGCCCAAACAACAGGCAGGGCGCGCCTAGGCGCGCGCAGACAGCTCGCGGCCCGCCCCCGCGTGACCAACCCGCGCATGCGCTCAGCAAGCAGCCAACCCCATGTGCACACCCAAGCCCTCATAGCGCGTGCCCAGACCAGCACGCGGCAAGCGCCGTCAGAAGCAGCCAACGAGCCATGAACGGGCCCGAGGGTTTTTGAAACCCTCATTTTGCGTGCCAAAGGGCCTGGAAGAGTTCCAGACCCCGAAGAATGGGAAATCTGACTTGAAGATGAAGAACGAAGTAGATGAACGAAGAATTCAAGAATCAAAGACCCGTTGATATGATGGATGAAAATAATTATTGTAATTATTTATTTATTCGATTTGGTTGTAATTATATTTTCCATAGGACCCAGTCAAATTCCATCTCAATAGCCGATTGCATATATTTATATTTGAGGTTGATAATTATATAATATATGTTCATGAATATTATATGTCCATGTAATTATTTATATATTCGACTTGGTTGTAATTATATTTGCTATATAGATATGTTGTGCCTACTCATTTGTTTTATAACATGCCACGCATACACGCGTGTTTTTTTTTTTATTATTTATTATAAAAGAGTTTTAGAAAAATAAAATAAAATAATAACCATGCGCTAAAATTGATTTAATATGATTAATTTTATTTAAGTTGCAAAATTTATTTGTAAAATAATGTTATATGTGAAATTTAAGAGTTAAATTTTAGAATTTCACATATCCAAAAAATAAATTGATTATTTATCGGGATTTAAAAACCATGAGATGTTTTTCAAATAAAATACATATTTACAAAATAATGACTGGAGAGGATTGTATGACAATACAACCTACTGGTCTCCATCATTAGTTCAACAATGTGAGATTCGAAAGGGACTTTGCAGCGGCACCGATTCTGTACTTCCTATGGAAAGTGTTCTTTTTGGTCAATAAGAAGGTTGACTTCCTAGGGATAGGATTCAAAGATGTATTTTCGGTTTGACTTACCCTACGGTGACACTCAGGAGTTAAGTCCGTAAAATCCAAAACGATGGGTTACACTCATGAAAATTTAATCAAATTTGTTGATTATATTTTTGACCAAAATAACGGTAGTTAATAAATATGAAAATATTAGATATTTTGATTATATTTATTAATTGAGAAAGTCTCGGTTCAATTTGTGATATTTTGTCCTACACTACGGTTGTCATGACTGAGAAATTTATCAAAATTGTTGTATAGGATAATATTTCCTAGAATCCTTTGTATGATTAATATGAATACTATTATGATAAGTATTTGTTGATATAAGTATGGAATAGCAAGTTATAAGCTAAAGTTCAGAAATTTCTGAACTACGATGCAGTTACCGATTTTTGGACTGTATTTAAGAAAGAAGTATGGAATGTTGTGATAACCCCACTAGTGGATAAACACATGAATATTAAGTTTAAGAAATGGAAAAGAATTGAAAGACATCAATTCTAGGGTTTTAGAAACAATCGGAACGAAAAACAGACGAAAAAGGGGTTCGGAATGCCGAACCGAGAAAATTGGGGTTTCGACTGACTTGAGTTGACCAAGTCAAAATTTGTTGACCAAGAGTTGACCAAAACGTCTCCCTCAAAAAGTTAGTCTAGAATGGTCAAGATTGACTAAGTTGACCAACTGTCTGAAAAACACAGATAAAACACACACCGGACAAGAAATTAAATGGAACAGAAATGAGATAGTAATTATGAATGGATGGCTAGGATTTAAAGTAATTAAATTGATGAGTGGCTAAGATTGAGGCATGTGGCATGTAAGGTGGCTGGCGAAACTTGGAGGATAAGAAAATGAAATATATTTTTAGGATATTTTGTTGAATTTTGCAAAGAGGTCCTTGGAAAAGTCAAAAATTATTTTTTGGACTCTTGCTTTATGGATGGTCGGTTCATTAAAGGGATAAAACGTGAGAAATGTTTATTTCTCATGCTAAGAACAGAGGGAACTCAGCCAATGAGAAAGGAAGAGAAAAAAATTCATCCAGAGTGAGAAAAACGAGTTTTGATCGAAATTGACAAAACGACATTGCTAGTTCGCATCACTGAAGCTTGTTCTTCATTATCTAAGTTGAGAATTCAAGTTTTCCTTCTTATTTCTTGACTATGGCTGCACGTGGGATGTGGTAGAAAGCATGAAGAAAAATTTAAGGAACTTGATAACTAGTGAATTAATGATGAATTCTAGGTTATTAAGCTTTTGTTTCTAGTAATTCTTGGTATATATGGAGCATTTTTATGGAAATATGAGGAAACCCTAGATCGTGATGTAATTGAAAGAGAAAGTATGTGAATGGTGTTTGATGGTAGAAATAACGGATAAAACGAGCTAAGGTTAGCTCAGGAAACAGGGAAAATAGGCGGAATTCTGCCGAAATTTAGTTTGAGACTTTAAGTTAAAACCGATTTCATGAGGAATAAGGAATTGAGATATGAAAAGTAAGTCGATTTGATAATGGGTGATGTATAGAAATCGAACATAATGAGAATTCATAGTTTTGGACCAAAACTGAAAAATTAGGCCCGGACTGAAGACAGAGCACGGTTTTAGTGCAAATTCTTGAGATATGAAATATTTTGGGATTGAATACCAAACATAAAGATTGTAGACCTTTCTGAATTAAATTTCAATGTAATTATTGATCTTAGATTTTGAATCTAACGATCGGAAATTTATGCAATAGGATCGATTAATGATTGAAGTCAGAAAGCGTCAAGTGAGACAAAGGACGCATCATTAGCGAAACTTTGGTAAGTATCAGTAGTTTTTCTTGTCTACAACACGAGTAAATTTATTTCTCTATGTTGCTCAATCTGAACATATTGTAGACTAAATGGATGCTAGAATGTGAAAGATGACTCCTGAATGTTAGATACAATGTTATGCATGTATCTACAAGACTTAAGTAGTCATAGAACTTTATTATGGGAAAAGTATGTATCGATTTTAAGTCGAAGTCAAGTTAATAGAAAAAGTTAAACTTTAACGAAAAGTCAATCTCATGATAAATTGCTATAAAATGCACAAATTCATAAGATTTAATTAAAGTTACTGTTTCAATGAGAAAATTGATAAACGGTAAGAGACCAAACATCCTGTTTGTACCAGCCTTCGAAGGAAAGGTTATTATGAGACTATGAAAGAAATGAAACCGTGACTAAGTTGGATTGGTTAGCTACCCCACTCCTCATTGGTTATGCGCACTATGGTGCAATAGGACAGGGCCCATAAAAAGTAAAAGACAAGAAAATGAAAAATAGAAACCATTCCATATAAATGTACAGTATATGTAAAGAATATGAAAAGAATGAGAAACACAAAATGAAAGTCGTTCATAATGTGAAAACACAATGTGAACGACTAAAATGAGACGAAAGCAAAACAAAGTATGTAATGAAAGAAGAAGAACATAAGCCATACATGTTTTAGTAGTATAGAATGTATTAGGATATATCACATGAATGCATATATGGGTATGCATAATTATTGCATCTGTTATGACCTATTGATACTTGCTCGCGAATGCTCATTAAGTTTGTTCATGTTGTAGGAAGCTCGGGTAAGGCCCTGGCTCCCTGAAACTTGTTGCTTGGCATGCAGAGAGGATGTAGTAGCGGAGTGTGGGCAAGTGGGTTATGGATGCATCACGTGTTTTGGAAACGCTGTTGAACTTTATGTGTAAAAAGTAAATAGTGTTTTATGAATATAGATGACTTATGTAATGAATGTTGAGTTTACGAGACAGTGAGACTATGCATAGCAACTTCTAGTCACAAGGTATGATTAATGTAATAAAATGCTACAGCATTTGGATGTATGAATGGTTGAAAACCGAATGCTAGCAAAATGCTACAACATTTAGACGTATGAGTGGTGAAAAACAAAATACTGGCAAAATGCTACAGCATTTAGACGTATGAATGGTAAAAAAAAAATTAGCCTGAATATTTAGGAGGTTATAATTAGAAAGTAGTAGATGTTAAGTAATGTTAAGTATGAATATAAGATGATGATCAAAAGTTTAGGGTTGTCACAATGGTAGCATTATATTCGTGGTAAATTGGATTATCTTTGGCACCTAATATTAAAACATGATTTATGTATTTTTCATGTGCATCATGCATCGTATTTAATTGTGCCTAACATTCACATGTTTTGATATTCATGCACATAAATTGATTAGATGAATATTCTATTTATTTTCAGCAATATGTCAAATCCTATAATCTCACTACATAAAACTGAAACACTGACTAGAGATAAACTATGCAAAGTGGTAAAGTAACATAAACAACTTACATTCATGTGATGAATATAAGTTTGTCCCAAATGGAGGATTGTCCTCCTGTCCCTAACGAAACCACTGTAGCTAACTGTTAGCTAGGGTTGTGCTTGGTAATTCACAAGAAGCATGAAGGCATGGAGACAACTTATGAGATAATGCAGTCATCAGATACCATATCTGAAAATCCATAAAATAAAAGGCATGACTAAATACTGTAAGGGCCCTAACCAAACGACAAAAGGAAAGTAATTTCCACATAAATAAAGGAAAAGAATCAAGCAAATACGATTTGCTAGTTCTGAAAACATGTTTAGTAAAGGGTGATTCCTATTCCTGGATAGTAGATTCGAGAGTTACTAATCATGTTTGTTCTCTTTATTAGGTCTTAGTTCTTATAAGGAAATTGTTTCCCGAAATAAAGAAAGGAACTCAAGCAAATATGATTTGCTAGTTCTAAAAACATGTTTTAGTAAAAGAGTGATTCCTTATCCTGAATACTAGATTCGGAAATAACTAATCATGTTTTAGTTTCTTTATTAAGTCTTAGCCCTTAAATGGAAATTGTTTCCACTTAAACAAAGAAGAAGAATCAAAGTAAATAAGATTTACTAATTCTAGAAACATCTTTAGTAGAGGGTGATTCGTCATCCTGGATAGTTGATTCAGGAGCAACTAATCATGTTTGGTTTTCTTTGCAAAATATTAATTCTTACAAAGAACTTGCCCTCGGGGACTACATGTGGAAGTGGGAATACCGTGAAGGTATCAGCAAAAGCAGTGGGAGAAGTTAGACTTTAGTTGAAATACCTTATTATGAACAATGTTTATTTCCCTCTAGGCATAAAGAGAAATTTTATTTTTAATTCCAAATTATTTGAACAATTGCCTTTAATAATAATCTAGTCCACATCTTTCGGAATGGTTCCGATATTTGTTTTGGATATTTGGAAAACGGTTTATACCATTTAAACCGATGCTTGGCTCACTGCGTAATGTTGAAATGTTCAAAAGTTACCAAACCTAAGAATAAGAAGCAAAGAATTTCTCACGACAATAACACATATATGTGGCATTTTAGACTTGGTCATATTAGCCTAAACAGGATTGAAAGACTGGTAAATGATGGCCCTTTACACGAACTAAAAGTTAGTAAGCTTCTAGTCTGTGAATCTTGTCTGGGAGGCAAAATGACCAAGAGGGCTTCCACGTCGAAAGGAGAAAGAGTCTCAGAACCTCTTCAACTGATACATTCGGATGTATGTGGACCGTTAAACGTCCAATCAAGAGGAGGTTACGAATATTTTGTCACCTTTATTGATGACTATTTGAGATATGGTTATGTTTACCTAATGCAGCAAAAATCTGAAACTTTTGGAAAGTTTAGAAAGTTTCGAGAAGAAGTTGAAAAATAATTAGGTAAATCAATCATGACACCTCGATCAGATCGAGGGGGTGAATACCTAGACAAAGAGTTCCCGGATTTCTTGATTGAAGAAGGTGTGGTATTCCAATTGACTACACCCGGTACAACACAATATAATAGTGTTGCTGAAAGGAGAAATCAGACTTTGCTCAACATGATAAGATCAATGTTTAGTTATTCTTTACTGCCTACTTCATTCTGGGGTTATGCCCTAAGAACCACCATATATATTCTGAATCTAGTACCATCTAAGTCTATACCAATGACACCCCTAGAGTTGTGGAATGGTCGAAAGCCAGTTTTGAAGCATATTCGCATATGGGGGTGCAGTGACCAAGAAAAATTCCATAATTTTAATAATATAATTCATGTATTCAAGTCAAGGATTTTCCTGGAAAATCATTATACTATGTACATTTTGTGATTGAAGGATTTATGGAATTAACATCTACATTCCTAAATTCTGTAGCAGATTTCACGTTAGGTTCACATTTTTCCGATCAAGTAAATTCGATCGATAAATTCTCACCATACTTTAAAACGGAAGAATTTCCAGTACAAATACAGTTAGAGAATCTTAATTTTAAGAATCTCCCAGCACAGTACAAACTAGCATCCAGTACCCGTATACAGGAGAAAATAACTGTCAGTATGATTTTGGACAGTTTTAATGAGTAACTTAAGGGAATGGACAAAAGTACAAGGGGTAGGTTAGTGTGTGTGATTTGATGAGATGTGATGAGAGAGGTGAATAGGACTAATGATTAGTTTTTTTTTTCTCCTTTTTCTCTTCACTTGGCCAGCCATCCTTAGGGATTTATATCCCAAAATTTTAGTTAAATGTTGAGTGTGCTAGAGGATTGATGTGATAGTAATGATTGAAAGTAAATCATGACATTTCTTCCTTCACTTTTCTCTTCACTTGGCCGGCCATCTTCAAGGATTTATAGCCAAAAATTTTGGTTAAATGTTGAGTGTGCTAGAGGATTGATGTGATAGTAATGATTGAAAGTAAATCATGACATTTCTTCCTTCACTTTTCTCTTCACTTGGCCGGCCATCTTCAAGGATTTATAGCCAAAAATTTTGGTTAAATGTTGAGTGTGCTAGAGGATTGATGTGATAGTAATGATTGAAAGTAAATCATGACATTTCTTCCTTCACTTTTCTCTTCACTTGGCCGGCCATCTTCAAGGATTTATAGCCAAAAATTTTGGTTAAATGTTGAGTGTGCTAGAGGATTGATGTGATAGTAATGATTGAAAGTAAATCATGACATTTCTTCCTTCACTTTTCTCTTCACTTGGCCGGCCATCTTCAAGGATTTATAGCCAAAAATTTTGGTTAAATGTTGAGTGTGCTAGAGGATTGATGTGATAGTAATGATTGAAAGTAAATCATGACATTTCTTCCTTCACTTTTCTCTTCACTTGGCCGGCCATCTTCAAGGATTTATAGCCAAAAATTTTGGTTAAATGTTGAGTGTGCTAGAGGATTGATGTGATAGTAATGATTGAAAGTAAATCATGACATTTCTTCCTTCACTTTTCTCTTCACTTGGCCGGCCATCTTCAAGGATTTATAGCCAAAAATTTTGGTTAAATGTTGAGTGTGCTAGAGGATTGATGTGATAGTAATGATTGAAAGTAAATCATGACATTTCTTCCTTCACTTTTCTCTTCACTTGGCCGGCCATCTTCAAGGATTTATAGCCAAAAATTTTGGTTAAATGTTGAGTGTGCTAGAGGATTGATGTGATAGTAATGATTGAAAGTAAATCATGACATTTCTTCCTTCACTTTTCTCTTCACTTGGCCGGCCATCTTCAAGGATTTATAGCCAAAAATTTTGGTTAAATGTTGAGTGTGCTAGAGGATTGATGTGATAGTAATGATTGAAAGTAAATCATGACATTTCTTCCTTCACTTTTCTCTTCACTTGGCCGGCCATCTTCAAGGATTTATAGCCAAAAATTTTGGTTAAATGTTGAGTGTGCTAGAGGATTGATGTGATAGTAATGATTGAAAGTAAATCATGACATTTCTTCCTTCACTTTTCTCTTCACTTGGCCGGCCATCTTCAAGGATTTATAGCCAAAAATTTTGGTTAAATGTTGAGTGTGCTAGAGGATTGATGTGATAGTAATGATTGAAAGTAAATCATGACATTTCTTCCTTCACTTTTCTCTTCACTTGGCCGGCCATCTTCAAGGATTTATAGCCAAAAATTTTGGTTAAATGTTGAGTGTGCTAGAGGATTGATGTGATAGTAATGATTGAAAGTAAATCATGACATTTCTTCCTTCACTTTTCTCTTCACTTGGCCGGCCATCTTCAAGGATTTATAGCCAAAAATTTTGGTTAAATGTTGAGTGTGCTAGAGGATTGATGTGATAGTAATGATTGAAAGTAAATCATGACATTTCTTCCTTCACTTTTCTCTTCACTTGGCCGGCCATCTTCAAGGATTTATAGCCAAAAATTTTGGTTAAATGTTGAGTGTGCTAGAGGATTGATGTGATAGTAATGATTGAAAGTAAATCATGACATTTCTTCCTTCACTTTTCTCTTCACTTGGCCGGCCATCTTCAAGGATTTATAGCCAAAAATTTTGGTTAAATGTTGAGTGTGCTAGAGGATTGATGTGATAGTAATGATTGAAAGTAAATCATGACATTTCTTCCTTCACTTTTCTCTTCACTTGGCCGGCCATCTTCAAGGATTTATAGCCAAAAATTTTGGTTAAATGTTGAGTGTGCTAGAGGATTGATGTGATAGTAATGATTGAAAGTAAATCATGACATTTCTTCCTTCACTTTTCTCTTCACTTGGCCGGCCATCTTCAAGGATTTATAGCCAAAAATTTTGGTTAAATGTTGAGTGTGCTAGAGGATTGATGTGATAGTAATGATTGAAAGTAAATCATGACATTTCTTCCTTCACTTTTCTCTTCACTTGGCCGGCCATCTTCAAGGATTTATAGCCAAAAATTTTGGTTAAATGTTGAGTGTGCTAGAGGATTGATGTGATAGTAATGATTGAAAGTAAATCATGACATTTCTTCCTTCACTTTTCTCTTCACTTGGCCGGCCATCTTCAAGGATTTATAGCCAAAAATTTTGGTTAAATGTTGAGTGTGCTAGAGGATTGATGTGATAGTAATGATTGAAAGTAAATCATGACATTTCTTCCTTCACTTTTCTCTTCACTTGGCCGGCCATCTTCAAGGATTTATAGCCAAAAATTTTGGTTAAATGTTGAGTGTGCTAGAGGATTGATGTGATAGTAATGATTGAAAGTAAATCATGACATTTCTTCCTTCACTTTTCTCTTCACTTGGCCGGCCATCTTCAAGGATTTATAGCCAAAAATTTTGGTTAAATGTTGAGTGTGCTAGAGGATTGATGTGATAGTAATGATTGAAAGTAAATCATGACATTTCTTCCTTCACTTTTCTCTTCACTTGGCCGGCCATCTTCAAGGATTTATAGCCAAAAATTTTGGTTAAATGTTGAGTGTGCTAGAGGATTGATGTGATAGTAATGATTGAAAGTAAATCATGACATTTCTTCCTTCACTTTTCTCTTCACTTGGCCGGCCATCTTCAAGGATTTATAGCCAAAAATTTTGGTTAAATGTTGAGTGTGCTAGAGGATTGATGTGATAGTAATGATTGAAAGTAAATCATGACATTTCTTCCTTCACTTTTCTCTTCACTTGGCCGGCCATCTTCAAGGATTTATAGCCAAAAATTTTGGTTAAATGTTGAGTGTGCTAGAGGATTGATGTGATAGTAATGATTGAAAGTAAATCATGACATTTCTTCCTTCACTTTTCTCTTCACTTGGCCGGCCATCTTCAAGGATTTATAGCCAAAAATTTTGGTTAAATGTTGAGTGTGCTAGAGGATTGATGTGATAGTAATGATTGAAAGTAAATCATGACATTTCTTCCTTCACTTTTCTCTTCACTTGGCCGGCCATCTTCAAGGATTTATAGCCAAAAATTTTGGTTAAATGTTGAGTGTGCTAGAGGATTGATGTGATAGTAATGATTGAAAGTAAATCATGACATTTCTTCCTTCACTTTTCTCTTCACTTGGCCGGCCATCTTCAAGGATTTATAGCCAAAAATTTTGGTTAAATGTTGAGTGTGCTAGAGGATTGATGTGATAGTAATGATTGAAAGTAAATCATGACATTTCTTCCTTCACTTTTCTCTTCACTTGGCCGGCCATCTTCAAGGATTTATAGCCAAAAATTTTGGTTAAATGTTGAGTGTGCTAGAGGATTGATGTGATAGTAATGATTGAAAGTAAATCATGACATTTCTTCCTTCACTTTTCTCTTCACTTGGCCGGCCATCTTCAAGGATTTATAGCCAAAAATTTTGGTTAAATGTTGAGTGTGCTAGAGGATTGATGTGATAGTAATGATTGAAAGTAAATCATGACATTTCTTCCTTCACTTTTCTCTTCACTTGGCCGGCCATCTTCAAGGATTTATAGCCAAAAATTTTGGTTAAATGTTGAGTGTGCTAGAGGATTGATGTGATAGTAATGATTGAAAGTAAATCATGACATTTCTTCCTTCACTTTTCTCTTCACTTGGCCGGCCATCTTCAAGGATTTATAGCCAAAAATTTTGGTTAAATGTTGAGTGTGCTAGAGGATTGATGTGATAGTAATGATTGAAAGTAAATCATGACATTTCTTCCTTCACTTTTCTCTTCACTTGGCCGGCCATCTTCAAGGATTTATAGCCAAAAATTTTGGTTAAATGTTGAGTGTGCTAGAGGATTGATGTGATAGTAATGATTGAAAGTAAATCATGACATTTCTTCCTTCACTTTTCTCTTCACTTGGCCGGCCATCTTCAAGGATTTATAGCCAAAAATTTTGGTTAAATGTTGAGTGTGCTAGAGGATTGATGTGATAGTAATGATTGAAAGTAAATCATGACATTTCTTCCTTCACTTTTCTCTTCACTTGGCCGGCCATCTTCAAGGATTTATAGCCAAAAATTTTGGTTAAATGTTGAGTGTGCTAGAGGATTGATGTGATAGTAATGATTGAAAGTAAATCATGACATTTCTTCCTTCACTTTTCTCTTCACTTGGCCGGCCATCTTCAAGGATTTATAGCCAAAAATTTTGGTTAAATGTTGAGTGTGCTAGAGGATTGATGTGATAGTAATGATTGAAAGTAAATCATGACATTTCTTCCTTCACTTTTCTCTTCACTTGGCCGGCCATCTTCAAGGATTTATAGCCAAAAATTTTGGTTAAATGTTGAGTGTGCTAGAGGATTGATGTGATAGTAATGATTGAAAGTAAATCATGACATTTCTTCCTTCACTTTTCTCTTCACTTGGCCGGCCATCTTCAAGGATTTATAGCCAAAAATTTTGGTTAAATGTTGAGTGTGCTAGAGGATTGATGTGATAGTAATGATTGAAAGTAAATCATGACATTTCTTCCTTCACTTTTCTCTTCACTTGGCCGGCCATCTTCAAGGATTTATAGCCAAAAATTTTGGTTAAATGTTGAGTGTGCTAGAGGATTGATGTGATAGTAATGATTGAAAGTAAATCATGACATTTCTTCCTTCACTTTTCTCTTCACTTGGCCGGCCATCTTCAAGGATTTATAGCCAAAAATTTTGGTTAAATGTTGAGTGTGCTAGAGGATTGATGTGATAGTAATGATTGAAAGTAAATCATGACATTTCTTCCTTCACTTTTCTCTTCACTTGGCCGGCCATCTTCAAGGATTTATAGCCAAAAATTTTGGTTAAATGTTGAGTGTGCTAGAGGATTGATGTGATAGTAATGATTGAAAGTAAATCATGACATTTCTTCCTTCACTTTTCTCTTCACTTGGCCGGCCATCTTCAAGGATTTATAGCCAAAAATTTTGGTTAAATGTTGAGTGTGCTAGAGGATTGATGTGATAGTAATGATTGAAAGTAAATCATGACATTTCTTCCTTCACTTTTCTCTTCACTTGGCCGGCCATCTTCAAGGATTTATAGCCAAAAATTTTGGTTAAATGTTGAGTGTGCTAGAGGATTGATGTGATAGTAATGATTGAAAGTAAATCATGACATTTCTTCCTTCACTTTTCTCTTCACTTGGCCGGCCATCTTCAAGGATTTATAGCCAAAAATTTTGGTTAAATGTTGAGTGTGCTAGAGGATTGATGTGATAGTAATGATTGAAAGTAAATCATGACATTTCTTCCTTCACTTTTCTCTTCACTTGGCCGGCCATCTTCAAGGATTTATAGCCAAAAATTTTGGTTAAATGTTGAGTGTGCTAGAGGATTGATGTGATAGTAATGATTGAAAGTAAATCATGACATTTCTTCCTTCACTTTTCTCTTCACTTGGCCGGCCATCTTCAAGGATTTATAGCCAAAAATTTTGGTTAAATGTTGAGTGTGCTAGAGGATTGATGTGATAGTAATGATTGAAAGTAAATCATGACATTTCTTCCTTCACTTTTCTCTTCACTTGGCCGGCCATCTTCAAGGATTTATAGCCAAAAATTTTGGTTAAATGTTGAGTGTGCTAGAGGATTGATGTGATAGTAATGATTGAAAGTAAATCATGACATTTCTTCCTTCACTTTTCTCTTCACTTGGCCGGCCATCTTCAAGGATTTATAGCCAAAAATTTTGGTTAAATGTTGAGTGTGCTAGAGGATTGATGTGATAGTAATGATTGAAAGTAAATCATGACATTTCTTCCTTCACTTTTCTCTTCACTTGGCCGGCCATCTTCAAGGATTTATAGCCAAAAATTTTGGTTAAATGTTGAGTGTGCTAGAGGATTGATGTGATAGTAATGATTGAAAGTAAATCATGACATTTCTTCCTTCACTTTTCTCTTCACTTGGCCGGCCATCTTCAAGGATTTATAGCCAAAAATTTTGGTTAAATGTTGAGTGTGCTAGAGGATTGATGTGATAGTAATGATTGAAAGTAAATCATGACATTTCTTCCTTCACTTTTCTCTTCACTTGGCCGGCCATCTTCAAGGATTTATAGCCAAAAATTTTGGTTAAATGTTGAGTGTGCTAGAGGATTGATGTGATAGTAATGATTGAAAGTAAATCATGACATTTCTTCCTTCACTTTTCTCTTCACTTGGCCGGCCATCTTCAAGGATTTATAGCCAAAAATTTTGGTTAAATGTTGAGTGTGCTAGAGGATTGATGTGATAGTAATGATTGAAAGTAAATCATGACATTTCTTCCTTCACTTTTCTCTTCACTTGGCCGGCCATCTTCAAGGATTTATAGCCAAAAATTTTGGTTAAATGTTGAGTGTGCTAGAGGATTGATGTGATAGTAATGATTGAAAGTAAATCATGACATTTCTTCCTTCACTTTTCTCTTCACTTGGCCGGCCATCTTCAAGGATTTATAGCCAAAAATTTTGGTTAAATGTTGAGTGTGCTAGAGGATTGATGTGATAGTAATGATTGAAAGTAAATCATGACATTTCTTCCTTCACTTTTCTCTTCACTTGGCCGGCCATCTTCAAGGATTTATAGCCAAAAATTTTGGTTAAATGTTGAGTGTGCTAGAGGATTGATGTGATAGTAATGATTGAAAGTAAATCATGACATTTCTTCCTTCACTTTTCTCTTCACTTGGCCGGCCATCTTCAAGGATTTATAGCCAAAAATTTTGGTTAAATGTTGAGTGTGCTAGAGGATTGATGTGATAGTAATGATTGAAAGTAAATCATGACATTTCTTCCTTCACTTTTCTCTTCACTTGGCCGGCCATCTTCAAGGATTTATAGCCAAAAATTTTGGTTAAATGTTGAGTGTGCTAGAGGATTGATGTGATAGTAATGATTGAAAGTAAATCATGACATTTCTTCCTTCACTTTTCTCTTCACTTGGCCGGCCATCTTCAAGGATTTATAGCCAAAAATTTTGGTTAAATGTTGAGTGTGCTAGAGGATTGATGTGATAGTAATGATTGAAAGTAAATCATGACATTTCTTCCTTCACTTTTCTCTTCACTTGGCCGGCCATCTTCAAGGATTTATAGCCAAAAATTTTGGTTAAATGTTGAGTGTGCTAGAGGATTGATGTGATAGTAATGATTGAAAGTAAATCATGACATTTCTTCCTTCACTTTTCTCTTCACTTGGCCGGCCATCTTCAAGGATTTATAGCCAAAAATTTTGGTTAAATGTTGAGTGTGCTAGAGGATTGATGTGATAGTAATGATTGAAAGTAAATCATGACATTTCTTCCTTCACTTTTCTCTTCACTTGGCCGGCCATCTTCAAGGATTTATAGCCAAAAATTTTGGTTAAATGTTGAGTGTGCTAGAGGATTGATGTGATAGTAATGATTGAAAGTAAATCATGACATTTCTTCCTTCACTTTTCTCTTCACTTGGCCGGCCATCTTCAAGGATTTATAGCCAAAAATTTTGGTTAAATGTTGAGTGTGCTAGAGGATTGATGTGATAGTAATGATTGAAAGTAAATCATGACATTTCTTCCTTCACTTTTCTCTTCACTTGGCCGGCCATCTTCAAGGATTTATAGCCAAAAATTTTGGTTAAATGTTGAGTGTGCTAGAGGATTGATGTGATAGTAATGATTGAAAGTAAATCATGACATTTCTTCCTTCACTTTTCTCTTCACTTGGCCGGCCATCTTCAAGGATTTATAGCCAAAAATTTTGGTTAAATGTTGAGTGTGCTAGAGGATTGATGTGATAGTAATGATTGAAAGTAAATCATGACATTTCTTCCTTCACTTTTCTCTTCACTTGGCCGGCCATCTTCAAGGATTTATAGCCAAAAATTTTGGTTAAATGTTGAGTGTGCTAGAGGATTGATGTGATAGTAATGATTGAAAGTAAATCATGACATTTCTTCCTTCACTTTTCTCTTCACTTGGCCGGCCATCTTCAAGGATTTATAGCCAAAAATTTTGGTTAAATGTTGAGTGTGCTAGAGGATTGATGTGATAGTAATGATTGAAAGTAAATCATGACATTTCTTCCTTCACTTTTCTCTTCACTTGGCCGGCCATCTTCAAGGATTTATAGCCAAAAATTTTGGTTAAATGTTGAGTGTGCTAGAGGATTGATGTGATAGTAATGATTGAAAGTAAATCATGACATTTCTTCCTTCACTTTTCTCTTCACTTGGCCGGCCATCTTCAAGGATTTATAGCCAAAAATTTTGGTTAAATGTTGAGTGTGCTAGAGGATTGATGTGATAGTAATGATTGAAAGTAAATCATGACATTTCTTCCTTCACTTTTCTCTTCACTTGGCCGGCCATCTTCAAGGATTTATAGCCAAAAATTTTGGTTAAATGTTGAGTGTGCTAGAGGATTGATGTGATAGTAATGATTGAAAGTAAATCATGACATTTCTTCCTTCACTTTTCTCTTCACTTGGCCGGCCATCTTCAAGGATTTATAGCCAAAAATTTTGGTTAAATGTTGAGTGTGCTAGAGGATTGATGTGATAGTAATGATTGAAAGTAAATCATGACATTTCTTCCTTCACTTTTCTCTTCACTTGGCCGGCCATCTTCAAGGATTTATAGCCAAAAATTTTGGTTAAATGTTGAGTGTGCTAGAGGATTGATGTGATAGTAATGATTGAAAGTAAATCATGACATTTCTTCCTTCACTTTTCTCTTCACTTGGCCGGCCATCTTCAAGGATTTATAGCCAAAAATTTTGGTTAAATGTTGAGTGTGCTAGAGGATTGATGTGATAGTAATGATTGAAAGTAAATCATGACATTTCTTCCTTCACTTTTCTCTTCACTTGGCCGGCCATCTTCAAGGATTTATAGCCAAAAATTTTGGTTAAATGTTGAGTGTGCTAGAGGATTGATGTGATAGTAATGATTGAAAGTAAATCATGACATTTCTTCCTTCACTTTTCTCTTCACTTGGCCGGCCATCTTCAAGGATTTATAGCCAAAAATTTTGGTTAAATGTTGAGTGTGCTAGAGGATTGATGTGATAGTAATGATTGAAAGTAAATCATGACATTTCTTCCTTCACTTTTCTCTTCACTTGGCCGGCCATCTTCAAGGATTTATAGCCAAAAATTTTGGTTAAATGTTGAGTGTGCTAGAGGATTGATGTGATAGTAATGATTGAAAGTAAATCATGACATTTCTTCCTTCACTTTTCTCTTCACTTGGCCGGCCATCTTCAAGGATTTATAGCCAAAAATTTTGGTTAAATGTTGAGTGTGCTAGAGGATTGATGTGATAGTAATGATTGAAAGTAAATCATGACATTTCTTCCTTCACTTTTCTCTTCACTTGGCCGGCCATCTTCAAGGATTTATAGCCAAAAATTTTGGTTAAATGTTGAGTGTGCTAGAGGATTGATGTGATAGTAATGATTGAAAGTAAATCATGACATTTCTTCCTTCACTTTTCTCTTCACTTGGCCGGCCATCTTCAAGGATTTATAGCCAAAAATTTTGGTTAAATGTTGAGTGTGCTAGAGGATTGATGTGATAGTAATGATTGAAAGTAAATCATGACATTTCTTCCTTCACTTTTCTCTTCACTTGGCCGGCCATCTTCAAGGATTTATAGCCAAAAATTTTGGTTAAATGTTGAGTGTGCTAGAGGATTGATGTGATAGTAATGATTGAAAGTAAATCATGACATTTCTTCCTTCACTTTTCTCTTCACTTGGCCGGCCATCTTCAAGGATTTATAGCCAAAAATTTTGGTTAAATGTTGAGTGTGCTAGAGGATTGATGTGATAGTAATGATTGAAAGTAAATCATGACATTTCTTCCTTCACTTTTCTCTTCACTTGGCCGGCCATCTTCAAGGATTTATAGCCAAAAATTTTGGTTAAATGTTGAGTGTGCTAGAGGATTGATGTGATAGTAATGATTGAAAGTAAATCATGACATTTCTTCCTTCACTTTTCTCTTCACTTGGCCGGCCATCTTCAAGGATTTATAGCCAAAAATTTTGGTTAAATGTTGAGTGTGCTAGAGGATTGATGTGATAGTAATGATTGAAAGTAAATCATGACATTTCTTCCTTCACTTTTCTCTTCACTTGGCCGGCCATCTTCAAGGATTTATAGCCAAAAATTTTGGTTAAATGTTGAGTGTGCTAGAGGATTGATGTGATAGTAATGATTGAAAGTAAATCATGACATTTCTTCCTTCACTTTTCTCTTCACTTGGCCGGCCATCTTCAAGGATTTATAGCCAAAAATTTTGGTTAAATGTTGAGTGTGCTAGAGGATTGATGTGATAGTAATGATTGAAAGTAAATCATGACATTTCTTCCTTCACTTTTCTCTTCACTTGGCCGGCCATCTTCAAGGATTTATAGCCAAAAATTTTGGTTAAATGTTGAGTGTGCTAGAGGATTGATGTGATAGTAATGATTGAAAGTAAATCATGACATTTCTTCCTTCACTTTTCTCTTCACTTGGCCGGCCATCTTCAAGGATTTATAGCCAAAAATTTTGGTTAAATGTTGAGTGTGCTAGAGGATTGATGTGATAGTAATGATTGAAAGTAAATCATGACATTTCTTCCTTCACTTTTCTCTTCACTTGGCCGGCCATCTTCAAGGATTTATAGCCAAAAATTTTGGTTAAATGTTGAGTGTGCTAGAGGATTGATGTGATAGTAATGATTGAAAGTAAATCATGACATTTCTTCCTTCACTTTTCTCTTCACTTGGCCGGCCATCTTCAAGGATTTATAGCCAAAAATTTTGGTTAAATGTTGAGTGTGCTAGAGGATTGATGTGATAGTAATGATTGAAAGTAAATCATGACATTTCTTCCTTCACTTTTCTCTTCACTTGGCCGGCCATCTTCAAGGATTTATAGCCAAAAATTTTGGTTAAATGTTGAGTGTGCTAGAGGATTGATGTGATAGTAATGATTGAAAGTAAATCATGACATTTCTTCCTTCACTTTTCTCTTCACTTGGCCGGCCATCTTCAAGGATTTATAGCCAAAAATTTTGGTTAAATGTTGAGTGTGCTAGAGGATTGATGTGATAGTAATGATTGAAAGTAAATCATGACATTTCTTCCTTCACTTTTCTCTTCACTTGGCCGGCCATCTTCAAGGATTTATAGCCAAAAATTTTGGTTAAATGTTGAGTGTGCTAGAGGATTGATGTGATAGTAATGATTGAAAGTAAATCATGACATTTCTTCCTTCACTTTTCTCTTCACTTGGCCGGCCATCTTCAAGGATTTATAGCCAAAAATTTTGGTTAAATGTTGAGTGTGCTAGAGGATTGATGTGATAGTAATGATTGAAAGTAAATCATGACATTTCTTCCTTCACTTTTCTCTTCACTTGGCCGGCCATCTTCAAGGATTTATAGCCAAAAATTTTGGTTAAATGTTGAGTGTGCTAGAGGATTGATGTGATAGTAATGATTGAAAGTAAATCATGACATTTCTTCCTTCACTTTTCTCTTCACTTGGCCGGCCATCTTCAAGGATTTATAGCCAAAAATTTTGGTTAAATGTTGAGTGTGCTAGAGGATTGATGTGATAGTAATGATTGAAAGTAAATCATGACATTTCTTCCTTCACTTTTCTCTTCACTTGGCCGGCCATCTTCAAGGATTTATAGCCAAAAATTTTGGTTAAATGTTGAGTGTGAAGGGAGGTAACTCAAGCTCCACAAGGGAGAAAAAAAAATATAATGATGTCCTCCGACTCAAGGGAGGCATTCAAGTTATAATCACGGTGTCATGGGGGACCTTGCAAACCCTCACGTCCCGATGATTGCGCGCAAGTGGAACGAGCACTCGGGCCCATCAGTAAGAAAGATAAGATAAGATAATAAGATTCTGATAAGACATCATAATTAAGCATAATTGGCTCATGCATATTTATTCATGTGAACTTACAGTTATTTTGTGGGAGATAGTTCCTACTTGCTGAGCGAAAGCTCATTATAGAATGTTTATACTGTAGGTAAGCAACCGGCATATAAAGCCTGATGGACTGCTGGCGAGTGGACGAACGAGGTGGGGCTCGGGATATGGATACCACTCGCAAATATTTCCGCAATCAGCTTTATGTTACAAATAGTTTTGTTAATTATGATTATGAAACAGATATGTTAAGGTTTGAATATTTTAATTAAGAAAGCAATTTCGTATTTTATGTTTATAATAAGACCCTTAAAAAAAAAAATGTTCCGTAAATTTTAAGAAATTTCAGTAAGTACAAGTTAAAAAGTTAGTTACAGTGGCGGCCTCAAAAGAGGGTCGCTACAGGGGGTGTCCGGCTCATGTGATGAAACAAAAGACTGAAAAGTTGGAACCAAGATCGGAAATATGCATATTTTTGGGATATGCACCGGCGACAAGAAGAGGATTATTATCTAGTAACAAAAATCAAAAGGTATTTTTATCGATAAATGTCACGTTTCTGGAGCATGACTATATGATAGTTTTCAAGCCAGAAGCAAAGCAATTCTGAAAAAGTTACTTTCCAATGAGATTGGACCACAACCGACAAGAGTTGTTGGAACGCTAAGAGATAAGATGACGATTTCTAATCAAACTCCTGTGGCACCTCATCGTAGTGGGAGGGTAAGCAAGTTACCTGACCGGTATACCAGGGAAGCACAGATTATCGCTGCTGATGACAGTAAGGAGTATCCGTCAACCTTTAGAGTTACACTCCACTGTCACCGGTCGACCGGTTTGCACTTCCTCTATCCCAAAAGTGTTGTAAAACCTGTTTTTGACCCCAAAACTCAATGGAAAACCAACTCAACTTCACTTGAGATCTCAAAGTAAGTTGATTAGCCACATTCATCCGTGTACCATTCCATTTTTCTTGTTTGAATTCCAATTATCAAAGAATCATGATTTGAATTATGAAATTTGTTTATAAACTTTGATTTTGAGTCAAGGCACACTAGTATGATACAATCGTACATAATTAAGCTAGATTCTTTGGAGGTGAGGTCTCAATCCTAAAACATTGTTTTGATGAAGAAGCTAGCGGCATGATTGGACGTGAAGCTTCAAGAATAGATGGTTGGACAACGTGAAGTTATCAGTAGACTAAAATATCCGAGAGGTAGGATATTCTTGTCCATATCCTTGATAACCCTATTCAAATTGATTTTGGCATATGAAAACGTTTTAAAGATAAAACGTATTTGATATCATTGAGATTTAAAGAAGGATTTAAAGTAATATCTTCTTAAAATGAGATATTTTTAGAAATAGTCAAACGCATGATGGCCTAGAGATTGGGGTATGGAAATCATATCCTTAGGGGAGGTCCTGAAACTCATACGGGCTACTTCGGTGGTGATATTATGGCTTTACGATAAGGTAAGTGATTTTTCATAATCTTGAAATCACTTACTGTAATATGAAACTTGAAATTTGTGATTACTTCCTTTCATTAAAAAGGATGTTTGGTTTCGAATCATATGTTTGGACCATGCGCTTTTGTGTATTGATAAAGTTTTATGAAATTATATCCTACTGGGTCTTTCGCTCACTTTTTCTCTGTTTTCAATGTATTAAACCCCTCACAGGCGACACTAGAAATAGTGCCGAGTAGATAGTGACTACCAGTGACACTAGCACGAACTCCAAAAGAGAAAAAGTTGTAGTTTACTTCCTTCCTTTCCGCTTATTACAAAGGCATGTGTAAATTATGATTTGTAACCTTAAATTCTACTAGACTGTGGTTGATGTCAGTGTATTACTTTTCTGTTTTGTTTATGTATATACAAAAAAATAGATTTTCCTGTGGGGGATCCTAATGTGATGCCAGAGGCTGGGTTTGAAACTGGTTTTGTTTGAGAAAACCCACCTCCTTTTAGGTTAAATCAAGAATCGTTACACAATTCCAGAATTACACTTCAGTTACCTCTTTGTCCACTTGAAGGCCCCATGTTATTTTTATAGGCATAATTACTGTTAAACAATATACTGGATTTGTCTTTAATTTCGTAAGGTCAAGGCGATCAGTACCAATCATAGCAATGCTTTTATTAATTAATCCCATTGTTGGTTAGCTGATATTAAATTGGAAGAAGGCGTTAAAGAGCCTTATCTATTTAGTTAAAAAAAACCATGTTGCTGCATCATGCACCTACTCTATTATAGTTTAAATGTGTTGTCCCTACAACTTAATTGAGTATTTAATTTCTTAAATGGTCAATATTAAAATTAAACTAACTAATAAAGTAATCTAAACATTGATGAATACTTGATCATTTTTTATCTTAAAGGTGACAAGTCCTAGCCAAAGACCAGTCAATAGCTAGCGGTGCAATTTCTTATTCTACCTTAATAGTAAAAAAAAAAAAAAGGACATTTTCAAGAATGCCATAAAAAAGATAACACTATTTTATTTCTACCATTAATTTTAAATTTATTATTTGTCTTTAATGTACTGGTACGTCATATTCAATCAGAATATTTTTTCAGGCAGAATAGTTTTTGTATTCTACAAGAATATTGTTTTGGTGGCATAAATAATAGGCAATTTTGTATGGACACCCCCTCAACTTTATGAATTTGGCAAGTTGGTCCTTTAACTTTTTTTCTTGGCAATTCACCCCTTAAACGTTAAAATTTGTTGCAATGTTAGTCAAATTAAAAACGAAGTTAAAAATTTAAATTGTATCTTCCATGTGAGTGTTTAATGAGGGTAATAATTGATCCTCATATACGCGTCACGAGCAAAAAGTTTTTGAAATTGGGAGTTAACCATTTTTGGAGACAAATTGGGGCTCCCCAATTTCAAAAAATTTCTCTTTCATGATATGTATAAAGGGTTCAATTCCATGTAAAAATACCAGAATTATCATTATTAAACACTCGCGTGAAAGATACTGTCTAAATTTTTAACTTTGTTTTCAATTTGACAAATATTGCAACAAATTTCAAACTTTAAGGGGTGAATTGCCAAGAAAAAAAGTTAAGGGACCAAATTGCCAAATTCATAAAGTTGAGGAGGTGTCTATGCAAAATAGCCAAAATAATAGGATGATGAAAAATAATGGATATTCTTGTAATTGTTTCGTAGAAGGAAAATTTCCTCTATGCAGGGAAAGCAAGATATAAAAAACAAAATGGCCGTTTTCACTTATGCTTATGGCATTTACATTCCTTATTCTTCTCTTCCACACAATTTTCTCTGCAGTTGATATAATTAACGTGGAGGCTCATTTAGAAGTTAAACATGATTAGGAAAGTAATTAAACATCTAAAAATATAATAATAAAATCAAAGTAAACTATTAAAGAAATTTCTAAACAAGCCCCACGTTTTACTTAAATTAAATTAGAAGAAAGTGATGGGGACTTTCACACTTTCCGATAAAAGAGGTTCAAAAACTAAGCCTCCGGCGTCATTCAGGCCTTCACCCATAGGATATACAATATTATACATACATGAATATGTAATTAACATTACAGACATTAACCACCGTCTAAAAACTTAAGGTTTAGAGTTTCAGAATTTACAGTCCTTACATTTGTACACAAGGATGGAAGAGTGCAATGTCCTCACTTGATCAGATGGTAGCAACTAACTCAGCTACTCAGTATTGATCCTAGCATCACCTGGGAGGGGTTTAATATTTATAGAAACAAAATAAAACATGAGCGGAAGGCCCAGTAGGATGTACTTTGAAATAAACTTTATAAATAAGTAAATAAATGAATAAGTAAGTGAATAAAGATAATCAGCTCCAACACAACAGCCGGAACCTCACATCCTTTTTTTGAAAGGAAATATAAACTGAAAATTTCGTATTACAGGCATCAGCAAGTAATTTATACTATGATAAATTACATACGCAACCACAAGCACAAGCCTTATCACCACCTTAGTGCCCCGGTCCGGGTTTTGGGTTATGCCCCCAAGGATACACTCTCCATATCCTATCTAGGCCATCAGCGGGCTTACCGTTTCGTAAGATATCTTATCTTAAGAAATCATTCATTAAACTTCTGAAATAGTTCATTATAATTCCAATAGCTAAAATCAAGCTAGTGTTAAAACACTTTTCTTCCGCAAACATGTCCTCTCCTAAAAACATTTACAAGGCCAAAAACTCTTTACAACAGGCTATCAAAGAAAAGGACAAGAAATCCTACCTCTCAGGTACCAAACCTGTGGCTAGCATTACGCTATTCCCGCTTTTGCTTCCTCAAAGCCTTCAATTTGATTCAATTCTCACTCTTAAAGCAAATCAATCTCAATTATACACCTCGATTTCCTATTAGTGTGCCTTAATCCAATTACAAGTTTCAAAAATCATTTCATGTTTCAAATCATCATTCCAAGGGTTTTAATCTCAAAACATGGATTAATGATGCCAATCAATCTACTTTAGGTCCCCAAATGAAGCTAATTTGGGTTCTCTTTGAAAATCAGGGTCAAAACAGGGTTTTAGACAAAAATCGGTTCAAACTTCGTGTGCACTGGTCAACCGGTGACAGAGAGGTTGTTCTCCACCGGTCGGCTGGTGGAGAAAGAACCGGTCAACCGGACCGGTCAGCCTGTGGGAATCTACAGGGCGAAGAAACTCGCCGAATCAGCTCAAAAACTTGTAAATCCGAGTTTGATTCGAGATTTTTCAAAGGAAAATTACCAAATATAGGTTCCAAATGATAAATCCAGTCCAAAGAACCAAAAATCCCCAATTTCCACCGTGATTTTACCCGAAATCCATCAAAATCCATTTCGAGCTAAAAATAGGTTTTCTAACCGAAAAATTTGAGCTTCAAGAGAAGTTTTCAGAAATCTTACCTCAATTCCTTCTCTTGACGTTGAAAACTCCTTAAAATTCTTCTTTGGTGTGAAATCCGGTTGATTTTGTGAAAAATTAGAGAGAGAGAGTTTGAACGAGAGAGAGAGGGAGAGAGAGTGAAAAATGACAGAGAAAAAGGGAGAGTGAGGGTGCATGGGAAGGAAAAGAAAGGAAAAGAAAAAGAAAAATGAAAGAAAAACATGTGTCAAAATATTTAAGAAAACGGTTCAGGAAATGTGTCTATACACACTTCTGAGGTGAAAATATAAATACTGAAAACATTTAAATTCCTTGGAATTTTTTAAATTTACACGTCAGAAACATTTAATAAAAATAATTATTTAATTATACCAGATTAGACACACTAATAAATCTTAATTATCTTAATTAATATCACTTAATTTCTCGAGGTGTTACAATCCCAACCTATAAGCGATGGCACAACTTTGGCGCTATAATGCATCTCTGATCAGCAGTAAATTTAGCCGTTAAATTTAGCTCAATTACTTTTCTTTCAGAGCCTGTATGGCAAATTGTAGCCCTTATTTGACTTGAAAGAGGTTAAAGTTGAATATATATCCATGCAGTTTAAAACATTATGGTGCATAGAAAGCAAAAAAGAAACATGTTAGTTTATTGGCTGGAGATAAAATGTTCAACTATGCCCTCCGGTCAACTGAAAACTGACATGCATTTTCGTATTAGTTTTCACTATTATATTATGCAAATTGTCCCATAGCGAGTTTACTTGGTCATGAAGTTGACACCATGCCAAAGACTTGCATACCATTCAATTGTTTGCCGTGTCCGCAAAGCCGAATGACACGCCAATATTCTACCTTCAACATATACCACCTACAGAAAAGAGTGCTAAAAATAGAAACAAATGGCCGTTTTTAATACTATTATGCTTATAATTGCCATTATTTTCCCTATTCTCTTCCAAACAGTTTCCTCTGCAGTTGATAGTATTCATTCATTTGAATCAATCAGTGATGGTACTACCTTGGTTTCTAAAGAAGGAAGCTTTGAGTTTGGGTTCTTCAGTCTCGGAAATTCCAAGAATCGTTATGTGGGAATTTGGTACAAGAATATCCCAATCCGAACTGTCGTTTGGGTTGCAAACCGATGCAACCCTATTAATGACTCCTTTGGCTTGTTGACTGTAAATAGCACAGGCAATCTTGTGCTCATGTATCAGAACAAGAGCGTTGTTTGGTCGACGAACTCATCGAAACAAGCCAAGAAGCCATTAGTGCAGCTTCTAGATTCTGGAAATCTTGTACTAAGAGACGAGGAAGATAGAAACTCGGAAAACTATTTGTGGCAAAGCTTTGATTATCCTTCTGATACAGTATTACCAGGGATGAAATTTGGATGCGACTTAAAGAAGGGTCTCAACCGGCGATTATCGGCATGGAAGAATTGGGAGGACCCTTGTCCTGGAGACTTTACTTATGGGGTTGAGTTTGATCGAAAGCTTCATACATACCCAGAATTTTATCTTCGAAAGGGAAACACAACGTACTACCGCACCGGACCCTGGAATGGAATTCGTCTCAGTGGCGTACTGGAACAAAATCTAAACCAGTTTTATACTTATAACTTTGTTTATAATGACGATGAGGCGTATTACGTATACAACCTGAAGAATAACTCGGTGATCTCAATAATCGTTATAAACCAAACCACAAGTTTACGTCAGCGCCTTACATGGATCGAAGCAGATCAAGCTTGGAAACCTTACTCAAGTTTTCCTAGAGATGACTGCGATAAGTACGGTGCGTGTGGAGCCAATGCAAATTGTGACATAAACGAAAACCCGTTCTGCCAATGCCTTAGAGGATTCAAGCCCAAGTCTCAAGAGAAGTGGAATCTAATGGACTGGTCTGAAGGATGTGCAAGGAATAATCCACTGAACTGCACGGTGAATGATAATGATGGATTTATCAAATTTTGGGGGTTGAAAGTGCCGGATACGACACATTCATGGGTGAACAAGAGTATGAATACAAAGGAATGCAGGGCCAAATGTTTAAGCAACTGTTCTTGTGCGGCTTTTACAAATACTGATATCACAGGACAAGGCACTGGTTGTGCCATATGGTTTGGTGATCTGATGGATATCAGGCAAATTCCCAATGGTGGACAAGATCTGTTTATTCGCATGCCAAGTTCAGAGCTAGGTATGAGCCTAATTATTTCACATAATATCATTATGTATGTTTATATATAGACGACTTTTCATTTTGTTACTTTTCTATCAACAGTTATTGTCAAATATAGAAATTTGATAATGTGTCATGACAACATATAAAGGAAAAACTGGGAATAAGATGAGAGCAGCGATAGTGGCCGCATCTGTCATTGGAGGTTTTTCTGGGATGCTCATGCTCCTACTTGGCTTTTGCTTTTGCAGGAGAGGCTCAAAAGGTAATAATTTTTATTCTACTTTCAAGTCAATTTCCTGCCAAGAGAAAATAATAATAATAATTATAATAAAGATGAGCTGCAGTGACAGAGACATAATTAGCAAAATAACTTGAACAAAACAATCTCATAAATGGAGAAACGCAATCAGGAAACTACTTCCAAGTACTTTACAGATTATTCTTATTACGGTATTGGTATGATAACATATTTTAAAAACTGCTTTTTAAGTAAATAACATATTTTTAAAACCATTAAAGTAAATAACATATTTAATGATAAATATTTATTTACCAAGCCATTAAAGTAAATAACATATTTAATGATAAATATTTATTTACCAAGCGTAAATACAATATGCCGAGTATTTATTGGTATATATAGATTGTATTTATACTATGGTAAATATTAGATTTACACCAGGTAAATAAATATGGTATTTATTAGGTTAATCGTTTTAAAAATATTCTATTTATTTAAAAACAGTGTAAAAAACTTTCTATTTACTACACTAAGAATTGATATACATATGAGTTGTGCATATGTTAAAGAAAAAAGAAACAATCTGTTGACAGGACATGACGGAGTAATCTTGATAAATACTTTTTAAAAATACATGAGTCAAGATTTTTATTCTTTATTTTTGATTTATAACTTTTTTAGTCAAATAATTACAACAACAAAAGAATTTTTAAAGAGAAAAGTCTAGACTTGTACAATGGTAAATTCTCCACTTGGGGGGGCTCATGGCCCGCAGCCCAAGTGTCCCATTATATAATTTTCAATTAATAGTTTTATACCCTATTTTTTATTATTTAACGCTCAATCTTTTTATAATTTCAAAGTGACCACGTATCAAAGTAGTCCCAATTATCTAACTATACATAATAGTTTTCAAAACCGTTACTGTTCAATGAACAGTAACGTCAACCGAAACATGCGTTCTGATTGAAACGCACGTTTTGGCCCCTTGAGCATTTTTTTTATTCATCTCTTCTGATGGTTTTTTTTTCTCTTTTTTTTTTTTACTTTCAATCTCTTCTTTGGCCTTTTCACTTTTTCAATCAAAATTTTATAGTTTTCGTTCTTTCCCTTTTTAATTTTTTCTGATTCGTTTACCAAAATTAATTTTTTTTGGCCGATGTTATCATACCTAGATATTTTTTTCAGCAATGGAGTCCTAAAACATATTTATTTCTTTATTTTAGTCCTTTTGATCTTTTTTTTTTATTTTTATCTTAAAATTTCATTTTCCTATCATTTTAGTTCCTTTCGCCGTAAAACTTATTTACTTCTTCAGTTTGGTCATTTTTTTTATCTTTTCTTTTTATTTTTGCATTGAAACTTAATTTTTTTTGTCGTTTTGGTATTCCTTTTTTACCCTTCTTTTGTCTTAGTCCTAATATTTTATTTTTTTTCGGTTTTAGTTCCTTTTGTCCGAAACATTTTTATTTCTCCGCTTTTATCCTTTTTTACCCTTTTCTATTTTTGCCTCGAACTTGATTTGTTTTTCATTTTTGTCCATTTTGCCCTAATACTTATTTTTTTCAATTTGCGTCCTTTTCTTGCCCTTTTTTTTAATTTTTGTCCTTAAGCTTTTTTTGTTTTTTTTTTTTTTGTTTTGGTGTCTTTTGCCCTAAAGCATATTTACTTCTTCATTTTTGTCCTTTTGTGACCTTTTTTTAAACTTCTTACGCAAAAACTTTATTTTTCTTTTCATTTTGGTTCCTTTTTGAGATTTATATACTCAGATGTTATATTTTTTTAATAATAACTTGGTAATTAAAACTTAACATATAGATTACTCCCTACATACGTAGCACGTGGAGTTCAACTAGTATATTTTATAAAATTTTTAGTTCCCCCCTTCCCCAGACATGTTAATATTTTGCCTCCCCTTCCCTTTTTTTTTTAATGATTTGAAATTATATGTAAATGTTTAAAAAACTTCATTTACACTTGTATTTTACTTTTAATTATATCTTATTATGTAATTTTGTTTGCTTGTATCCATTATAATTTCAAATAAAAAAACCCAAACAAACAAAAACACCATACAATATGACTCGAGTTCATATATTTGAGGAAAAAAAAATCCATGGATTAATGGAAAATTAGATAATAAAGAATCAAATAGTAAGAGAAAAATGATGAGATTCTCAATATTTACAACAATTAATTTAGTTTGAAACTTCCATTTAAACCAAGCCCTCCGAACAAATTAAAACTTCTGGTTTTGTCCTTACCTAAGGACAAATGGTCCTCATATATATCTTTTGTTCGACATGAATATCATATTTTCATCGGTGCAGGCTCAAGGTCCCACATTTTTAACCACATTATATATAATGGTTCACACATGATAATTATAAAGGCCTCTATTCATTTTCTTTTTTAATTAAGGCCAGCAGTACATGTGTGTCAAATTTCAAATGTGTATTTATACAGATAATTAAGGATCTCAGCTTTATGTGTATTAAGAGTGTAATGGAATTTTCAGCAAAATAAAAACAAAAACATAAATATTGTGAAAAACATAAACTTGAAAAATTGGATTTCTACCTAAGATTGTCCTTACTCTTTTAAGGTTTTATACATCTGTGTCTACACTTATGCAACTATAAAAGATACATTCATAATACACACACATATAACTAGTAGAAATTATAGTAAACAAAAACTTTTTAATTAAATATTACTTACAGACTTAAAAACTTGAAAAATCATTACACGTTTTGTTACCCAATGATTATGGTTAATTTGATGCACTTCACAACTAATATTGGTTATCTCTCATGCATTAAATCTTGCAGTTTTTTTTAACTTTTAAAGCATAGCCTATCCTGGAGAAAGTTTTGAAATAAAAGAAGTTTGCTAGCCAAAAAAAAAAAATCCTTAATAAAACTTAGAGTAACCAATTTCTTTATTTTGTATTTTTAAAATTGAACATTGTATTAAAAAGAATAAGATTCTATAAATTTCACACTTTATGGTATATATTAATAAATATTACCTATATGCTTAATTATTAATTGGCTAAGGCCCCATATGATCTTTGAGCTGGCCCTGGTTTTCATGATGCCATTTCGTCTAATTGTATGTTAGACAAAACAGCTAGAAATGAAACAATAAGTCAGAATGGAGGCGAAGAAGACGATCTGGACCTTCCTTTGTTCAACCTGTCTTCTATAATTGCTGCCACTGGAAATTTTTCAGAGGACAATAAGCTTGGAGAAGGTGGTTTTGGATCGGTATACAGAGTAAGTTTCTGATACGCAAATTTGAGAACAAAACAAAAAAAGGGAAATATCTAGGCCTTGTTCCGTAAATGTTTCATTTTTTTTGTTTTCTTCGCATCCAAGAGCGGGCTAACAGCTCCAGCAGCTCCATAAGATGTTGCGCGCCTAAGAAATTCTGCAGCATTTTTTCAATTTTTAAAAAAGAAAAAATCGTTTTGGTACCCTCTGTTACAGAAAAACATCTCATTAGTACCATGTGTTTTTAATAATATAAAAACGTACCTTCACTTTTAAAGAAACGTTCTTTTAGTATCATGAGATTGATTTTTGACACATACAATGTCTAAACTACAATTTTCATTAACTAAATAGAAATTAATAACTTTAAAAATATTTTCTAAAAATAATTTAACTTATTTTGATTATTTTTTAAATGTTTTAAGTATTTTCCTAACTTTTAAATATATATATATATATATATTTGTGTGTTGTCCAGTTTGAAGCGTATAGTGGACATTTAATGTTCCAAAATCGGTTTTAGGGTACTGAAGAATGTGTTTTAAAATACAAAAAGTACCAGTGAGATGTTCTGTGATAGCAGAGGGTACCGAAATAATTTTGTTCCTTTAAAAAAAAGTATGGATGTTGCATGGCAACACATTGACAATAAAAATATATATGGTTGAGATTTTCAGGGTAAGCTAGAAGATGGACAAGAAATTGCTGTGAAGAGGCTATCAATAAGTTCTTTACAAGGATTAAATGAGCTAAGAAATGAAAAACTAATTGCCAAACTTCAACATCGAAATCTTGTGAAGCTTCTTGGTTGTTGCATTAATGAAAAAGAGAAATTGTTGGTTTATGAATATATGCCGAACAAAGGCCTCGACTCTTTCATTTTTGGTAAGAATCCCAATCCACCTAGATTACATAATAACTTTTACTCTGATTTTGCTTCGTTAACTTTGAAAACACTTTGACAGATCAAAATCAAGGAAAATTACTAGATTGGTCAAAGCGCTTCAAAATTATTTGCGGAATTGCTCGAGGACTTCTATATCTTCACCAAGATTCTAGATTGAGAGTGATACATAGAGATCTCAAAGCTAGTAATGTTTTACTTGACGATGAGATGAATCCTAAAATTTCAGACTTTGGCTTGGCAAGACCTTTTGTAGGAAATCAGACAGAAGAACAGACAACCAGAGTAATTATAGGAACCTAGTGAGTATTATTCTTTCATACTTTTTATTATTATTTTTTTAAAAAAAAACATTGCATATAAAGTACCTCCAATAACATTTGTTCATTTCTTGCTTCCATCTAATGATGTTGTGTAGTGGCTATATGGCACCCGAATATGCATTTGATGGGCTATTCTCAATAAAGTCAGATGTCTTTAGCTTCGGTATATTGGTGTTGGAGATTGTAAGTGGAAAGAAAAGCAGAGGCTTTCAATATCGAAATTCCCTCATTGGACATGTAAGTTGTCAAAAAGCTTCACTAGCTGTTATTACATCCAAATTGTCAAAATTCAAATTGTCAATAATGACACTTATAGAATTTTCAATTTTCTAGGCATGGAAATTGCATGAAGAGGGTAATTCAATTGAAATGCTTGATAAGCACTTAAGGGAATCGGACCACAATCTAAAACAAGTGTTGCGTTGCATTCATGTCGGTCTCTTATGCATGCAACAAAGTCCGATGGATAGACCAAACATGTCCTCTGTGGTTTTGATGTTGGGAAGTGAGAGTGAGCTGCCTCAGCCCAAACCACCCGGCTATTTCACAGAGATGCATTCGGCGAATGGAGACCCCGAATCATCTTCGACGAATGATATGAGCACTTCCCTTCTCAGCCCTAGATAAGGCTCGATTAATGTCTAACTATAGCAAACTTTAGGTAAGAAATCCAAACATTAACGTTATTAGTTTATATGAACTTGTAATCTCTAAGAAATCAATTAGTATAGATGTTAGAAATTTATCAAGATTTAGACAATGAATTTCTTGATACTCATTTGAACTCTATCAATGTATTTTGTGACGATAATTAATGAAATATATATCGTGTGTCATGTTTTATTAAATTCCAGTCGGTGAAATTACATGAAATGCGTTCAATGTTTTAATGCAATGAATCACGGAATGAAAAAAATTCAATGAATCCGGTTATATGAAGTTATGAAGTGAAATAACTTTTTATGATGCACCAAGATATAATAACAGAAATGATAGATTTCTAATTATGTGACATTGCAATATACAAATCCAAATGCGTGATTAGATAATCTATGGTATTTATAGAAAGTTTAAGAAATAGCCATCATCGGATATTCTTCTGGTGCAATGAAACTACGGTAACAATAATTTAAGCATCCCAAACAAATTATACATGTCCTATATTCAGTATATATAAGTAAATTCGTTGTTAGTATACAATTTGACTGCAATTACGATAAAGTTCAAAACAGATTTGATCAAAGCAATTAGGATAAATAGGTAGATAATTAGGGGAAATAAAATTGAATGGTCTAGATACACGGTGGTTAGCAATCAAGGACCATGATGGTTGTAAAAAAATGATGACGATGATTGTGGCTGAATTTCAACGGAAGGAATGTACTGGTAAAAATTTTACGTGGAAAATGTGCAAACCATGCATCAATTAAGGTGAGTGTTAGTAGGACAAGCTCCAGTACCTTTCTAATTTAGCCCTCTTTAATTAAAATATACAAATTAAGGAAATACAATTGTTAGGAGGGAAATCAATAAATAACAAGAAAATAAAGTAAATATCAAACTAACAAAATAAAATAAACTAAAACCAAATAAATTAAAATGCAATAAAACTAGAATAAAATAAAATACGTTAAAATACAAAAAATTAAACTAAAAAAATTAAAATCTCAAGAACATAACCATTTTAAATGCATAAAAAATGGTAAAGTAACTATATTCCATAGAGTTAACTATATTCCTAATAAATAAATAGTCCACTAGAACAAGCATGATCCGATGGCATTACTTATAGGTGATGACCAACGTCAGCACATGCCCCGGGCATTATTAAAGAAGCAGTATTTGCTTAAGTCATTGATGGCAGGCCCTACCCCTCAACGAAAAGCGCATCAATTCTGTCATCATAGGAAAAAGCCTTCACGTTATAAATACCCAATCACGGTCGTCCTTTATTGTTAGGCTACCAGCTTCTGTCGTATTTAACAGTAAGACCTTGAAAGATATACTTTTTTCTTTGAATGTAAAATGACGGTCGTCCTTTTGCATTTCAAGAATTATTTTTTTAGACAAAATTCATTAAAAAGACTAAATATTGGATTCCTTTAATGAATTAATCCCATTGTTGGCTAGCTGATATTACACGCCTTAATTTGTTGACTTGGAAGAAGTATTAGACTGCAAGAATTCGTTGGAGAGACTTATCTGTTTAGTCAAAAAAAAAAAAAAAAAAAAAACATGTTGCCGTACCAATCACTTCTTAATTATTGAACTTTGCACCTATTCTGTTGTAGTTTATGTTGTCCCTACAATTAGTGTAATCCATGTAAAACGTTCTCTACCTTAAAATTGTTTGGTCGATAACAAGAGTTTCTGCGACCAAATAAACTTTTGGTCGCATATTGTAACATTTCACTAATAAAGTTGAATACAATTTAATTGTCTTCGTATGTTGATATTTATAATTTTTAGTAGTTATTTTACACTCATTACTCAAAAAATAATTAGTCATGATAATTTGAAATCAATTAGAAGCGTTGACTACATAAAACATATTAATCATATAACTATAACATGTATCTAACTACTTACTACTTATAAACTCTTCAGCACATTTACTTGAACTCCTATTTTTAAATTAAAATCGTACTAAACAATTATAGATGATTGTGTTTAAACTTTCACTATTTTAAATCAATTAGCAATATAAAAAATCATAAATAAGCAAAAAATACAAAAAAAAAAGAAAAAAAACACTTGAAGAGAATTTGCAACCAAATAAGTATTTGATCGCAAAAAAAAAAAAAAAAAAAGAAAAAAAACACTTGAAGAGAATTTGCAACCAAATAAGTATTTGATCGCAAAAAAAAAAAAAAATGAAAAAGCCCTTCTGTACAAACTTTTCTTTGGTCGCAGATAATGGACATCTGAGACCAAAGTTTGATCGCAGAAAAAGAGTTTCTACGACCAAATAAACTTTTGGTCGTAAATTGTAACATGTTACTAATAAATTTGAATACAATTTAATTGCCTTCTTATTTTGAAGTTTATACCATATTAGTTTACTTCATGTACACATTGAGGAAGATTTAATATTTGGAAATGAAATGATCAAATGTGACATTTTAGCGGTCAAATACATCTTTTTCATAAATCAAAATTAGAAGAAAAAAAAAATAAACTTGTCCACCATTCTTTAATCAATCGAATAAAAAATGCGCTGGTCAATGGTGCCTGAAGAAGACTGGATACTGCAAATTGACACCTGCCTTCCCCTGTGCTCCAAGCTACCTTCTCAAAGTTACATCACAAGATGTTTTCTGCCTTCAATTTACATCACCTAATGTAGGAAGTCGGAGAAATAGAACAAAATGGCCAGTTTTCCCACTTTAATGTTTAGAATTGCTGTTGTTTTCCTTTTTCTCTTCCACACAATTTCCACGGCAGTTAATAGAATTGATCCATCGGAATCTATAAGCGATGGCACGACTTTGGTTTCTAAAGAAGGAACCTTTGAGCTTGGTTTCTTTACTCCAGGAAATTCTACGAACCGTTATGTGGGAATTTGGTACAAGAACATCCCAGTTCAAAGAGTCGTTTGGGTCGCAAACCGCTGCAACCCCATAAATGATTCCTCTGGCTTGTTGACCATAAGCAACACAGGCAATCTTGTGCTTTTGTCTCAGAATAAGAGTGTTGTGTGGTCAACAAACTCATCGAAACAAGCCCAAAAACCAATAGTAGAGCTTCTAGATTCTGGAAATCTTGTACTAAGAGATGGGGAAGATAGAAATAGGGAGACCTATTTGTGGCAAAGCTTTGACTATCCCTCAGATACAATGTTGCCAAACTTCAAATTCGGGTGGGATTTGAGGACGGGTCTTAAGCGGCGTGTCTCGGCTTGGAATAGTTGGGATGACCCTTGTCCTGGAGATTTCACTGTTGGGTTTGAGTTTGATCCACAACTTCATACGTTCCCTGAAGCTTATTTCCGGAAAGGCTCAGCAAAGTTCTACCGCTCCGGACCTTGGAATGGCATTCGTTTTAGCGGCTCACCGGAAATAAGGGAAAACCCACTTTATAGTTTCGAGTTTGTATATAATGATGATGAGGTGTATTACACATACAACCTCAAGAATAGGTCCGTGATCTCAATAATAGTTATGAACCAAACCACAAGTCTTCGTGAGCGCATTATCTACATAGAGGCGGATCAAACTTGGAAGCTTTACTCATCAGTACCTAGAGATGACTGTGATAAGTATGGTGTCTGTGGAGCCAATGCGAATTGTATTATAAACAACAATCCGATCTGTCAATGCCTAAGAGGATTCAAGCCCAAGTCTCAAGAGAAATGGAATTTGATGGACTGGTCGGAGGGATGTGTACGGAATAATCCATTGAACTGTACAAAGAAAAATGAAGATGGGTTCATCAAATTTTCGGAATTGAAAGTGCCAGATACAACACATTCTTGGGTGAATAAGAGTATGAATTTAGAGGAATGCAGGGCCAAATGTTTAAGCAACTGTTCTTGCACGGCGTATACAAACTCCGATATCAGAGGGCGAGGCAGTGGTTGTGCCATCTGGTTTGGTGATCTGATGGACATCAGGCAATTTTCCAGTGGTGGACAAGATCTATTTATACGCATGCTAGGTATGAGCGTAATTATTTCATAAAAATGTCATCAATTTTTCTTTTTTTGGTAATCTTCTTGCTACAATTTGATTTGATTTTCTTTTGGGTTTTAAAATAACTTAGAAAAACGAAAAGCTGATAGTAAGATGAGAGCAGTGCTGATAGTGGCTGCTGCCATTGGTGGTTTTTCTGGGTTGCTCCTACTTGGCTATTGCGTTTGGAGGAGAGCCTCAAAAGGTAATAACCTTTGTTCTTACTCTGTTTTCGTTTTCCTTCAAAAAAAAAAACAAAAAAAAAAAAATATTTTTGTCGTGTCTGAGAGAAATATGGCCACATTTGTTGACTTTGGACCAACCCAAATGAAAGTGACACTTTATTTTGGCAACATGTGAAGAGTCCATATAAAAGAGCAACAGTCACTCCAGAAACAATTATCCTAACACGTATTCCTCATCTAATTATTGTTTAAATGTGGTTCAAGTTTTCTGATACACCTTTGATTGGACAATTTTGTTTTTGTGCTTTGTTATTTATTTATTTTGAACAAACGTAGCAATATTAAGCATTACCGAAGTCTTAAGCACATCCCAATCACCTGCTTGGTTTTTTTTAAAGAAAATAGAATACAAGATGAATCCTCAAAAAATCAGTTTAATTAGCCGGAAACTGCTTTTGGTTTTTTTTTTTTTTTTCTAGAAAATAAAATTCTGCTTGGTGTGCAATTATGCCTTGATTCTTTGTCTTCAAGGTATAAATAAGACATGCATAAACTCTGAAAAAATTACCGCTGGACTTTTGAGTTTTTTTTTTTCCTGAAGCGTTTGACTATTTCTAACTCCTCGCAGCGTGCGCGCGAGCCATAAGAGAGTGTCATGTGTGCACTTCAACAGCACACTCATTAGTGCAGTGAAAATTGGATTACCTACGACAACTCATCTTGCATTTCTACTTGAACAATTCATAAAATAACAGCTATTGAAAATTTTAAAGATTATTTATTTTACAGTTAGAGTATGATTATTTGTTATTCCAATTTTGGTTTGAGTCACCTTGCCTTAGTTCCATGATATCTTTAATCTTTAACAATATAAAAAATGGAAAGTGAGTTCTTATAGATGTTCTTTTATGTGTAAAAGCTCATAACTCATATGTCTTACACGGGTTTTTAGCATAATTTCATATATATATATATATATATATATATTTATATATACATGTGTACATGTATATGTATATGTCGTCTAACATGAAAATCAAATTTTCAAGCCATTTCGTCTAATTATATTTGACAAAACAGATAGAATTCAAACAATAAGTCAAGATGGAGACCAAGATGAAGACATGGAACTTCCTTTGTTCAACCTATCTTCTATAACAGCTGCCACTGAAAATTTTTCAATGGACAATAAGCTTGGAGAAGGCGGTTTCGGACCCGTATATAGAGTAAGCTTCTGATACCTAAATTTGATAATAGAATGAAAAAATGAAGTATATCTAGTCCTGGTGTAGCGAGTGTTTGATTTTTTCATATTTAGTTTGTCTTAAATATTACAGGTGTTAAAAGTAAAACGGGTCAATTTCACTGGTACCTGCTGAATTTAAGGGTCATTCCTTGTTTACACCCCGAACTTTAAAATTTGTGACCTTGCCTCATTTTATTAGAATTTCACTTAAAATCATACGGAGAAAGAGGGGATGAAATGTGGTCATGTGGTCTTTTTTTAGTTTATTTTTAACAAAAATACTATGTGACTGCATTATCCCTTTTTTTTTTTTGTATCTTTTTCACAGAATTTCACTTACACCCCGAACTTTAAAATCTCTGACCTTGCCCCCTTTTGTTAGAATTTCACTTAAAATCATACGGAGAAAGATGAAATTTTTTGTGGTCATGTGGTCTTTTCAATTTGTTTTTAACAAAAATACTATGTGATTGCATTATCCCTTTTTTTTTTTTGTATCTTTTTAACAAAAATTCCAATAGAGGGAGCTAAATGGGATTAATTTAAAATTAGAGATCAATTCACAAATTGGGAATGATTCCAAATTTTAAGGGGCAGCAGTTAGATTAATCCAAGATAAAATAACAATATGTTACTCTTTTGCTAATATTTGTGATTTACAGGGTAAGCTAGAAAAAGGACAAGAAATTGCAGTCAAGAGGCTGTCAATAAGTTCTGCACAAGGAGTAAAAGAGCTAAAAAATGAAGTAAAACTAATTGCCAAGCTTCAACATCGAAATCTTGTGAAGCTTCTTGGTTGTTGCATTCAGGAAGAAGAGAAATTGTTGGTTTATGAATATATGCCCAACAAAAGCCTCGACTCTTTCATTTTTGGTCAGAAACAGAATCCACCTAGATCACATAATGAATTTTTTTCTATAGTGTTGCTTGATTAAACTGGAAAAATCATTGACAGATCAAAAGCAAGGAAAAGGACTCGAATGGTCAAAGCGCTTCCACATCATATGCGGAATTGCTCGAGGACTTCAATATCTTCACCAGGATTCTAGATTGAGAGTAATACATAGAGACCTCAAAGCCAGTAATGTTTTGCTTGACAATGAGATGAATCCCAAAATTTCAGACTTTGGCTTAGCCAGAAGTTTTAGAGGAAACCAAACTGAAGAAAAGACAAACAGAGTAATCGGAACCTAGTTAGTATTCTTCTTTCTTTCCTTTTTTTAAAAATTAAATACAAATTACATTCTGACTAAAATATGATCTTCTTTTGTCTCACTATCTAATGATATTGTGTAGTGGCTATATGGCACCCGAATATGCAATTCATGGCTTATTCTCAGTAAAGTCAGATGTCTTTAGCTTTGGTATATTAGTGTTGGAGATTGTAAGTGGAAAAAAGAGCACAAGCTTTCACCTTCAAAATCATGGCCTTACCCTCATTGGACATGTAATTTTCAAAAAGCTTCATGACAAGTTTTTACGCAAAAGTAGTAATTAAATTTATCAATAACGACACTTTTTTTTTTTTTTTTTTTTTTTGGCAATTTTCCAGGCATGGAAATTGCGTAAAGAAGGAAAGTCAATTGAAATGCTTGATAAGCACTTAAGGGAAGCAGAACACAATGTAAAACAAGTGTTGCGTTGCATTCATGTTGGGCTATTATGCGTGCAACAAAGTCGGGTCGATAGACCAGACATCTCGTCTGTGGTTGTGATGTTGGGAAGTGATAGTGAGTTACCTCAGCCCAAACCACCCGGCTATTTCCTAGAGACGGATTCAGATAAAGGCGACCTTCCCTTTACAGAGCTTGCATCATCTTCAAAAAATGATATGAGCATTTCACAGCTTGTAGCACGATAAGGTACAATTATAGCAAACTTTTTTGCAAGATCTACCACATTATTATATATAATGTCTGACTGATGAATGATCCGTTCTCTCTTGATTCACAGTAGGCTATTTCAATGATATTACCTATTTGTTCTCATGTTTTTGGTAGCCAAAACCACCAGGCTATTTCATGGAAATAGATTCTCAAGAGATTATGCCTAATTTATTTTCTAAAAACAGTGACCGCAACAACACTTGAGGCCTATTGCATGATCATAGCAACATGTTTTTGTCGTGTTGTATGTGATAGTGATAAAATCATGAAAAGATCGGGACTGGTGATCAACTGGATATGCTATATTTACTAAGCAGTGCCGTGTAGTATCTAATAACTCAACAGAGTACGCTTACCCACAAAGAAAAAAAAAAAAAAAAAAAAAAACAGTACAAAATGGAAAGAATTTCGTATAAAATATTATGCATTTCATATAGTAAGTACTGTTCGCACTTTAAATACCATTTACTATTCTATACCATTCACTATAAATAAAATACATAAATACCTAAATAAGAAAACAAGTGTCTCCAGTTTACTATTCTGTACCATTCACTATAAATAAAATACATAAATAACTAAATAAGAAAACAAGTTTCTCCAGAATAAGGAGAAAGTTTTAGGATGGTTTTTTTTATTAGATAAGTGTTTGGAGACACTTGTTTTCTCATTTAGATATAATTATTTATGTATTCAGTTATATTGCACTTACTTATGAAAGGGGTATAAAATATGTGTATCATTTAGTTATATAGCCCCGTTTAGTTCGTTGATTCGAAATTTATTTATTTGAGCTTTTCTATTTTGACAGAAGAATTTGAACTATGTAATCTAAATTGTAGTTCGAATTGGCGTTTAGATGTACAGTTAAAATTTTAATTTGATAGGAAACAAAATTCGAATTTGTGTTTGGTAGGTATAAAAAGTAGAGAGAATGGCACATTTTTACTATCTAAAAATGGTTTGAATTTTTTAATTCAGTTCAAACAGGAATATAATTCGGACTACGTGCATACCAAATACGAGTTCAAACTGTGATCACTACTCAAATTGAGTTAAACTGGTTTTCTCCATTAAATTGGAACAGTAGTTAAGGAGATATAAAGTGTGTAAAACTGTAAATCATTTCATAGTAAAATGATAATACCAAAGGTTGCAGCTTTGATTTGAATTTTCATTTTTTTGAGCATGCAAAATTGTGATCAAAATGCAAAAGTACTTGTGGTCCACTTGATTGGATATTTGAATATATTGGTATAAGTACCATAATTTAGGGGATTTTTTTTAAATAAAAAACAATCTTATAACTACTAAATTATGAATAGAATTGCAGGATATAAACAACCTATTAATATGAAGTTCAGGAGACATGTCAAAATAGGATATAAAACAAGAGAAAATTACGTGTTATATCATCAAAATCCAATAACTTTACATTTATGTTATTTTTGATGATTTAAAAAGAATAATATTCTATCAGAATACTCTTCGAAGAAATCCGTATATCTTTGTTGAAAAAAAAAATAGTTTGATAAAATATTAAAACTTTTAGTGAATTGAGTGGTATTTGGGACGCAATAATGTAAAAATTACATCATTTGAGTGATATTTTTGTACTTCTCACATAAAACAACTCGTTTGGATGAAGCTAAAACTCATGGCATGCGTGTTCGCAAAGGGGTGATGAGCCCACCCTATTGGGCCTGATGGGTTACTATTAGAGTATTATCCCTCACAGAATTTGCAGCGTAAACGTTGGATTGTCCCTGTAATATGGGAGTTTTAGACTGGAGCAGGGTATTTTACACCATTAGTCAGAATGATATTTTTACTGTTAGATTAATTTTTTAATGGTCAGATTTATAAGAATAATTTTATTTGGTGCACTATAATTTTTTAATATGGACTTGTAGAGATTTGACAGTTAAAAAGCTAATCTAACAGTTAAAAATAATTGTTCCAACCAATAGAGTAAATAAAATGCTCCACCTTAAATATTCTCTTAAATTAATTACATAAAATGCCTACTTTTAAAGTCTTGAATCTAAAAATACTCACTTATATACAATATTAAAAAAATGTCAATTTCTGGATATAAAACACATCTAATACCGGATGTACTACAGTTAAAAACTGATAGAGTAAATAACATGCTCCATTGTAAATATTCTCCTAAATTAATTACATAAAATGCCTACTTTTAAAGTCTTGAATCTAAAAATACTCACTTATATACAATATTACAAAAATGTCTATTTCTAGATATAAAACACATCTAATGCCGGATGCACTCATAGGCATGTTTTTTATATGGTGATTTTTTTTATTATGTGGGCTGATTTTATATGGTCATTTTTTTATTATGTGGCTGATTTTTTCTGATAATATAGTGCATTTTGACTTTCCATTTTAACCTCAATTAATATTCTATAATAAGTTTTTGATTTAATATTTCTACTCTAAATTATCAAATTTTTTTCCACTCTTTTTTTAAAGTTAGGTGTGAATAGTTGCTGATTCCAACCTGAATAGTTGTAAGGGATAAAATTGTTGGGTGTGCTAGGAGATAACAGTCGGTTTTGTCTTCTTGTTGATTTTATCAATACATTAGCTGCGTTGGTAGTGATTTGCAAAAACAAAAGATTCGTACAACTTTTGTCGGTAAGTTCTATGCGTCTCTGTGAATAGTGATTTGCAAAAACAAATGATTTGTACAACATTTGTTGGTAAGGTTCTATACATCTCTTTGTCTCTTTCTTTGTCTTTTTTTTTTTTTTTGACATTGCCATAATTTTTTGCTTTTTTATTCATCTGATTCACTTATTTGGGGGGTTTTGGCAGATTGCAATGTTTTACTGCGTTCTATTTTATTTTATTTTTTGTTTTTTCAATTTTCTTGCAAGATTTACATTCATTCTCTTTAATAATAACATCATCATTAAAAAAAAATGAAAAAATCGTTATTTTTTAGTTCATAGCCGAGTTTATTAGTATTATAATAATAATTGTTTGACGAATTGTTTTTTGTGGATTTTAATTTTTTCAGATTTATTGCGACCTATATATTGGTTCTATTTTATAATGTTATTATCATTAACATAATGAAAATGTTTTCTTCATAATTGTTGTGGGGGAAAATGTGGGGGACGTGTGGAAGGATGATAATATGACACATGGCCTTAACTTCTCCTCACATAGCAACAACCCTCGACGTATGGGACTCCCTTCCATCCCGTTGCGAAGAGCCCAAGTAAGAAGTCTAACTTAGGGCGTCGATGTCATCTGGTGTCGACAGATCGCACCGTCGACCTTACAACATAAAAATCCCTCATCATAAAATCGACTGCCAAGAGGGACAATTGGGCTAAACAACACTGGCGACGAGGGGAATGCTCCTTGGGGGAGAGCCTGACATGGCAAGTTGTGTACAGTAACGGGGAATGTCTGCAATGCAAGCATTAATTGCAAACCTTTGAGCCGCCCCACGGGGGACAGAAAAGGGTTACATTACGCATAGAGCCGTAATAGGAGACTAAATTGGCTGAGTGAACAGTACTCCAAGTGATTAGTGGGCTATGTTTGGGCCTAGAAAGGAAGAGCACTTGAGTGCTTCTGCCTGCAAAGGAAACCCACCCAGCGAAAGAAGCTCCAATATAAAAGAGGCAAAGCCCCGTACAGAAAGGGGGTTCATGTCCAATAAAGAGAAAAAAGAACAAGAGAGCAATTGATGTAAATTGTAATCACCTCAAAATGAATATACAACCATAGTGGATGTAGCTCTGATTTTATAGAGTGAACCACTATAAAATCTCTCGTGTTCCTTTACTTTAAAGCATTATTCTCCCAAATTACTCATCCCTCTAAAAACATCAAACACCTTCGGTACAAAACTCTTACACATAACCTATATTAAAGCTGGTAATCCGACGGGAAACCTAGAGGTAACCCGGCCTGTTTTGGTTGACGAAAATTCACCGTCAACAATTGGCGACTCCGCTGGGGACCGAACGCGTTTGACCCCCAACAACAACATAGTCAGCAAGCATGCCTCCGAGAAGAAGAATTGAGGCCATCAACCAAGGCAGCCAGATGGACGAGACCGCCACTCATCCAATGAATGACGGGGTGGAGGAAGGTCCACCCCCGGTTAGAAATGAAGTCCCGCCCCCAGACGTGCCGCGGCCACAAGATCGGGAGCCGGCGTCTTGTTGATCAGCCCAGAAGGCCACAAGATCACCTCGGCGGTTCGATTTAAATTCAAAGCGTCGAACAATGAGGCAGAATATGAGGCGTTAATTGTAGGGTTGCGATTGGCCAGTCACTTAAAGATTGAGAGGCTCAGCATCTTCAGCGACTCTCAATTGATCGTCGGGCAAGTGAAAGAAGAATACCAAGCACGCGGCGAGAAAATGGGTACGTACTTGAGAAAGGTGAAGGAAGAAATCATCAAGTTCAAAAACTACGAGATACTTCAAATACCATGAGCCGAAAACGCAAACGCCGATGATCTATCAAAGCTAGCATCTTCAAAAGATTTCGACGCACTAGGGGTCGTTCCTATCGAAGAACTGGAGCGGCCGACTACTGAGGAAATAGCGAAGGCACTAATCATCCAAATAGGTGAAAATTGGATGACGCCACTCATCCAATACCTAATGGATGCACAACTGCCAAACAATAAAGACGAAGCCAGACGGATCAGGTATAGAGCCGCCAGATACTTATTATACGACGGTTTGCTTTACCGACGAGGCTATTCAACACCTCTACAGCGGTGCTTGGATGATGACGAAGCCCAGAAAGTCCTCCGAGAAATCCATGAAGGAGTCTGCGGTAATCATACTGGGGGGCAGTCTTTAGCTCTTAAGGTTTTGAGGCAAGGATACTACTGGCCTACGCTCAAAAAGGATGCTTTCCAGTATGCCCAACGTTACGATAAGTGCCAAAGGTATGCCACAATTCCTAGAGCACCCCCAGAAAATTTAACCTCCATTCTCAGTCCATGGCCCTTCGCCAAATGGGGGGTTGACCTAATCGGGTCATTACACCTTGCACCTGGAGGCTTTAAATTTGCCATCGTCGCAGTAGACTACTATATAGAGTGGGCAAAGGCAAAAGCTCTGACTACAACCACAGAAGCAGCCTGCACCAACTTCATGTGGAACAACATTGTGTGCAGGTTCGGGGTTCCCCACTCAATAGTATCCGACAATGGGAAACAGTTCGACAATACCTCAACACGCAGATTCTGCAACAGCCTGGGCATTCAAAAAGACTTCTCGGCGCTACTCCATCCACAATCTAATGGGCAAGTCAAAGCAGTCAATAAAATATTGAAGTATACCCTAAAAAAGAGACTCGACGATCTAAAAGGGAAATGGGCCGAGGAACTCCCCAAGGTCTTATGGGCATACAGAACGACGAGTCAAACTACTACGGGTGAAACACCCTTCTCCATGGCGTATGGCGTCGAGGCCGTACTCCCTATAGAAATTGAAACGCCGACCCTAAGAACCGTCATCCACAACGATGATGATAACGCAGAAGGCATGAAAGGAGAACTCGACTTGTTGGAAGAAAAGAGGCTCGACTCCCAACTACGTCTCACCGCCTATCAGCAAAGAGCAGCACGATATTACAACCAGAGAGTTCGACAAAGAAGGTTCATCCCAGAAGACCTAGTATTGAAAAGGGTAACGCAGAGTACAAAGCCCAAAAATACCGGTCCCCTGGGCCCAACTTGGGAAGGGCCCTACCGCATAAGGAAAGTGTCGCGTCCTGGCACCTACATTTTGGAAAGTCTCGACGGCAAGAGAATTCAACACCCATGGAATGTAGAACAGCTAAGGCTGTACTACCAATAGTGTATGTAATTCTTACGCATCCCAATTGTACATTCTCTACAGTTTAAATAAATTGATGTGTTTGCAGAAGGAAAGGAATTCACCCCTTAATAACATGTCTGCTTAAAAAACTAAGGTATATTAAACAGACATGGGGGCAGAGGTCCACGAATCACTAAAAAATGAGACGACGACCCCAAGGGGTGAAATCAGCGTTGACTCCTCCAAGGAGGAGAGGCGAACACTTAGCAAAATTCTAAGGAATTTTCTAAAGACAAACGACCCCAAGGGGTAAAATCAACAACGACAACGACTCCTTCAAGAGGGAGAGGCGAATGCATAATAACAATGAGCAAGGTATGAAATCTACTGTCTTTTTAGAAAACACAAATGAAATAAAAAGGAGGTCCAATCCAATGTCATATAAGTTACAGGCAGTAGTAAAACAAAAAAAAAATCCTCAGGCCTCACCGCCAGCCGCCGAGTCATCACCATCACCGGGCGGGGAGGAGTTGTCATCACTAGCAGGAGGAGGAGCATGATAAAGGAAGCTGAAATCCCACTCAGGATGCTCTTGCTTTATCAAATCGATGATTTGTTGACCAGCGGAATGAAAATCTTTGGTACGAATGTCGATGAGCTCCGGAGAAGACTTGAACTCCTCAATAATATCTGCACACTTGGCATCAAATGTTGCTGCAGCCTCAGCTTCGACTTCCTTCTTCCCCTCAGCTTTTCCCTCAGCAAAACATCTCTTCACCGCCTCAGTTGCTTCTGCCAACTTCATCTCAGATATATCTGCCTGCTTTGTAAGGTCCTCAACCGAGGTAGTTAGCTTGGCCAGTTTACCTTTCAAACTCTTCAGCTGGGCCACGGCCACATCTCTCTCTTTGGCGGTATTAGCGCACTTAGTCTTAGCATCATCGGGAAGAGAGTTAAGCTTGGCCTCTACGCTATCCATCTCTTTATCATGCTCCTCAACCTTCACTAGGTCGAGGAGGTTAAGAATGGCGAAGATTAGGCCCTGAAAAATTAGAGGTCAGAAAATAAAAATACAAGCGGTGAAAGCAGTAAAAATGAAAGGCAGCTCGATCAAGTCTTAAGTGAATTTGGAAAGAGATCTGCTTCCGCTGACGATCAACCAAAGAAGATTGAGTGGCAGCAATCCAGTGCGGCTTGAGAAAAGACTCATATAGAGCCTGGAAGACAAGGGAGAAGTGAGGGGGAAGTTTCAGCATCGCCCCAATCTCGGCATCAGAGATATCTGGGACTTGGAAATTGGGATCCATGATTTTTGCCCTCGGGATAAGCACACATTCCCTTGGCGCCGGAGGAACATTAACATCAAGAATGGGGATCGTCAGCATCCAAGTTTCTGCCACCGACGTCTTCTCTTTGCACCTCCTTTTCGGCACATGGTCCACCTCTAACACCGTAGGGCCCTTTGTGGCCTTCTTTGTCCTCAGCGCCTGGGAAGAAGAACTAGCTTTCTCCTTTCCCTTAGAAGGGGGTTGTCAGCTTGGTGGGGGCTGCTGACTTGGCTGAGACTGCTGACTGCTGGGAAGCTGGATCCTCAAAGATGCCATTTCTACAGAAACGACGAGACAAAAATATAGTCAATGTTTGGATAGACAAGTGCCATTATAAGAAAGGCGTTAGGATCAGAGGTTTACCTTCGTCGCTTAAATGGAAATATTCATGGACAGTGTCAAGGTCAGTAGGGTTTGGGAGATCGAGAATTAACCCAGCGCCTCGAAGATTGACCTTGGTCAGGAGGGTGTCAATGTGGCGAACCTCAGACGGGAATGAGAAGGCCTTCTCAATCCTCGCCAAACTATTTCCAGTGAACTTCGGCCGGTCTTAACTGACTGTAGAGTAAAAAGACTGTCAGCGTACGAAAAAGAAGGAAGAAGCAAAGTAAGGTAAAAGAAAGAGAATCAAAGTCTCACCCATGTTCCCAAACGATGCTTGCACCTTCCTTCGGCGGGGCAAGCGGTCGTCGGGATGTAAATTAGAGGGCCCACGTATCATAAAAAACATGGGTTTCCACCCATGTGACGACGAGGAAATACCCAGTATTAGCTTGTCAAATCTGGGCTGAGATCTCCCATGCCCACTCAAAAAGTACCACCCCTCGTACTTGGTGACATGACACAGTCTGTACATAAATCTAAACTTATCCAGAGGAAGATCCATGTCAAACTGCTGGCTCCACAAAATCCAGGCATCGGCGAAGCACTACCAGAAATTTGGCGCCAATTGGGCAGGGGAAATGCCATAGAAGTGGCAATAATCCTTTACAAAGGGATGAACCGGAAGGGTTATCCCCGCCGTGACGAAAAAGAAGGAAGAAGCAAACTAAGGTAAAAGAAAGAGAATCAAAGTCTCGCCCATGTTCCCAAACGATGCCTGCACCTTCCTTCGGCGAGGCAAGCGGTCGTCAGGATGAAAATTAAAAGGCCCACGTATCATAAAAAACATGGGTTTCCACCCATGTGACGACGAGGAAATACCCAGTATTAGCTTGTCAAATCTGGGCTGAGATCTCCCATGCCCACTCAAAAAGTACCACCCTCGCACTTGGTGACATGACACAGTCTGTACATAAATCTAAACTCATCCAGAGTAAGATCCATGTCATACTACTGGCTCCACAAAATCTAGGTGCCGGCGAAGCAGTACCAGAAATTTGGCACCAATTGGGCAAGGGAAATGCCATAGAAGTGGCAATAATCCTTTACAAAGGGATGAACCAAAAGGGTCATCCCCGCTGTGACGGCTCTGGTGTAAACAAGAAGGTATCTGGTCGGAGGCATACTAGTCCTAAAATGCATGTCCGGGAGGAGGTATTCGAACCACCTCCCATCATTGCATCCTTCCTTCATCGCCCGGATAATGTCCCTATTCCGGACTCTCGACGTCACGACATCGGCTGTAAAGAAAGGCCTGTCTGGATCACCGCTCGTGGCAGCCAAGGGGGCATCCACCCGCAAGGAAGCCACCCCGCTTACACTGCCCCCTGTAAACGGAATTCGGTCAACCACTTCATCTAACATTTGTTCTACACTACCAAACTCGCTACCAAAATCGTCGCCTGGTCCATACATGGCCTCGGCGTCTTCTACATCCCTCAGCAAGGAGTCGACGCCTGAAGAGGAAGAAGACCATGAAATCTCGACCACAGAAAGGGAGTCTGGACGGACGATGGAGGGATCCTCTCGACGGGGTGAGTTTTGGGCCATTATTCTGGTGATTGACAAGGAACCGAGTTAAAACCCTAAAGTCGAGAGGAAGAAGTAAAAGACGGCCATTCTAAACGACGACTGCTCAAACGCCTCGACGTGACGTCGACCATTCATATAAGAATGGTAACGGCGAGTATTCATGATAGCCCAAGTTTACTAGAACTCAGGAGCTAGAAGCGTACATACAACCACAAAGTCAGAAAAAGAACTATCCTATGCAGAAAAATGACACGAAGTAAGTCTCTTTAACCTCTACAATTTCCATATTTACACATGCATCTCTACAATTTCCATATTTACACATGCATATGAGTCAATAGGAAAAACCCGTAAAGAAACGATACAAGCAAAGGGTGATAAGGCTTACCAGTAAGAAGGATTCTGGGCAAAGTCTGGGACTAAGACAGCTTCGCAACATGCCAAGCAGCACAAGGAATGCGAGTTAGGGGGTTTACGGGGAAGAATTCCGGCAGAGCAAACGGCAGTTCAATGAAAACAAAATATGTTTGTGTTTGAGAAAAATGGTCTCGGTTCAGAAAGGTATTTAAGGGGAAGAAAATCCTTGACCCCTGACCGTCGGATGAAATTCATAGAATCCAACGGCTAGGGAATCCCGTCCAGATCTGACGATGATAGACGAAGGCGGGAAAATGAAGGGGCGCGATCCAAAGGCTCACATACGTCCTTTCAAAATAAGGCCTCACGTCAGCATAGGAAAGTGACCGACGCGACGGTTGCGTTCCCTAAGAAAATCCAAAGCATCCAGACCATCATTGCGGACAAAGGCTCGGGACCAGTTTCCCACACCCGAAGCACAGAAGAATGACCGAACCTAAGCTTGAGGCTGTCTAAAAGAAACCCTCGACCTGGGGGGTAGCTGTTGTGGGGGAAAATGTGGGGGACACGTGGAAGGATGACAATATGACATGTGGCCTTAACTTCTCCTCGCATAGCAACAACCCTTGACGTCTGGGACTGTCTTCCATCCCGTTGTGAAGAGTCCAAGTAAGAACTCCAACTTAAGTCCAACTTAGGGCGTCGATTTCATCTGGCGTCGACAGATCGCACCGTCGACCTATCAACATAAAAATCCCTCGTCATAAAATCGACTGCCAAGAGGGACAATTGGGTTAAACAACTCTGGCGACGAAGGGAATGCTCCTTGGGGGAGAGCCTAACATGGCAAGTTGTGTACAGTAACGGGGGATGTCTGCAATGCAAGCATTAATTACAAACCCTTGAGCCGCCCCACGGGGGACAGAAAAGGGTTACAGGTACACACAAAGCCGTAATAGGAGAGTAAATTTGCGGAGTGAACAGTACTCCAAGTGATTAGTGGGCTACGTCCGGGCCTAAAAAGGAAGAGCACTTGAGTGCTTCTGCCTACAAAAGAAACCCACCCAGCGAAGGAAACTCCAATATAAAAGAGGCAAAGCCCCATACAGAAAGGGGGTTCACGTCCAATAAAGAGAAAAAAGAACAAAAAAGCAATTGATGTAAATTGTAATCACCTCAAAAGGAATATACAACCACAGTGGATGTAGCTCTGGTTTTATAGAGTGAACCACTATAAAATCTCTTGTGTTCCTTTACTTTAAAGCATTATTCTCCCAAATTACTCATCCTTCTAAAAACATCAAACACCTTCGGTACAAAACTCTTACACATAACCTATATTAAAGCCGGTAATCCGACGGGAAACCTAGAGGTAACCCGGCCTATTTTTGTTGACGAAAATTCACCCTCAACAATAATGTTATTATCATTAACATAATGAAAATGCTTTCTTCTCAGTAGGTTTACAGCAATACGTTTTCATAATGACATCATCATTTAAATAATGAAAATTTATATTGATTAGTAGTTTTTAGTGTTTCTTTTGTATTGTAATTTTGACATTCATTTTTCATAATGAATATTGAAGGAATAATTCCAAATAAAACGACATCAATCCAATTATCAGCTTCACTATTAGATCAAATCGACTTGCCGTTTTGCAAGAGAGAGAGCTAGTGTACAGCCAATCACAGTTCACACGTGGATGGCTTAATGAGTCGGTGCTGGCTATTTCGACTTCTAATGTGTAAGTTCATTTTGGCTTCTTCGAGAGAATTCTATTCACTTCTAGAGAGAGAGTCGAAAACAACTTGTAGAGAGAGAAAGAGAGAATTTGGGCGTTTTGGGTGCTGAGAGAAAAACAGAGAGTTTCTAGGGTTTTTGTCCTGTAAACGTTCTTGGGATTCTTTCTTGTAATTGGTTTTTGAGCGGATTGTTTGTCTCTCTGAGATTGTGAGTTGTGAGGGTGTAATCTGTGATCTAATATTGGAAGAGCTTCTTGTGAGAGAGCTCAACGGGGACGTAGGGTAAATTCTTTGCCCGAACCTCGATAAAATCTGTTGTGTTGATTATGATCTTTCTCATTCCAAACAAATTATACATGTCCTATATTCAGTATATATAAGTAAATTCGTTGTTAGTATGCAATTTGACTGCAATTACGATAAAGTTCAAAAGAGATTTGATCAAAGCAATTAGGATAAATAGGTAGAATAAAATTGAATGGTCTAGATACACGGTGGTTAGCAATCAAGGGCCATGATGATTGTGGCTGAATTTCAATGGAAGGAGTGTACTGGTAAAAATTTTACATGGAAAATGTGCAAACCATGCACAAATAAGGTGAGGGTTAGTAGGACAAGCTACACCTTTCCAATTTGTCCCACTTTAATTAAAATATAGAAATTAAGGAAATAAAATGGTTAGAAGGGAAATTATTAAATAACAAGAAAATAAAGTAAATGTCAAACTAACAAAATAAAATAAACTAAAACCAAATAAATTAAAATGCAATTAAACTAGAATAAAAAAATTAAACTTGAATAAAATAAAATACGTTAAAATACAAAAAATTAAACTAAAAAGATGAAAATCTCAAGAACATAGCCATTTTAAATGCACAAAAAATGGTAGAGTAACTATATTCCATAGAGTTAACTATATTCCTAATAAATAAATAGTCCACTAGAACAAGCATGATCCGATGGCATTACTTATAGGTGATGACCAACGTCAGCACATGCCCCGGGCATTATTAAAGGGGTTGTCTCACACGCTATAAAAGCAGTATTTGCTTAATAGGAAAAAGCCTTCACGTTATAAATACCCAATCACGGTCGTCCTTTACTGTTAGGCTACCATCTTCTGTCGTATTTAACAGAGAGACCTTGAAAGAGATACTTTTTTTCTTTGAATGTAAAATGATATACCTTTTGCATTTCAAGAATTATTTTTTAGACAAAATTCATTAAAAAGGCTAAATATTGGAGTCCTTTAATGAATTAATCCCATTGTTGGTTAGCTGATATTAGACGCCTTAATTTGTTGACTTGGAAGAAGTATTAGACTGCAAGAATTCGTTGGAGAGCCTTATCTGTTTAGTTAAAAAAACAAAAAAAAACATGTTGCTGTACCAATCACTTCTTATTTTAGTTCTTAATTATTGGACTGTGCACTTATTCAATTATAGTTTATGTTGTCCCTACAATTAGTGTTTTAGAGCATAATTGACTATTGAGTTAATTTCTTAAAAGGAATTGGAAAGTCTTGGTCAATTTTCAAACTAACTAATAGAGTAATCTAAGCAATTATATCGTAAAATAAGGGTGATCAGATTGATCATATATGTTCAACATTGACAAACACTTGATCAAATATTTCTGATGAAGGTGACAAGTCCTAGCCAAAGACCATACTAATCGATAGCTAGCCGTGTAATCCAAGTAAATCGTTCTCTACCTTGTTTGGTCGCATATTGTAACATTTCACTAATAAAGTTGAATACAATTTAATTCTCTTCGTATGTTGAAATTTATAATTTTTACTAGTTATTTTACACTCATTACTCAAAAAGTAATTAGTCATGATAATATGAAATCAATTAGAAACATTGACTACATAAAACATATTAATCATATAACTATAACATGTATCTAACTACTTACTACTTAGAAACTCTTCAGCACATTTACTTGAACTCCTATTTTTAAATTAAAATCGTACTAAACAATTATAGATGATTCTGTTTAAAAGATGACTTTCACTATTTTAAATCAATTAGCAATATAAAAAATCATAAATAAGCAAAAAATACAAAAAAAAAGAAAAACAAAAAACATTTGAAGATAATTTGAGACCAAATAAGTATTTGGTCGCAAAAAGAAAAAAAAAAAAAAAAAAAACAAAAGCCCTTCTGCACAAACTTTTCTTTGGTCGCAGATAATGGACATCTGAGACCAAAGTTTGATCGCAGAAAAAGAGTTTCTACGACCAAATAAACTTTTGGTCATAAATTGTAACATGTTACTAATAAATTTGAATACAATTTAATTGTCTTCTTATTTTGAAATTTATAATTTTTAGTATTTATTTTACGCGCCTATTAGTGTAAAATTTATTTATTTTACACCAAAACAGCACTCGATTGTTTTAAAATATGTTTTTTGATTTATTAGATTAAGGGGAAATATGATTAAAATGCAAGATAAGTAAAAATAAAAAATAAAAAATATATTCGAGTGCAAAAAAATCATTATCAGCGACTAAATTTTATTTGGTTGCAAATTTTTTCTTGTTTATGACAAAATATTTTTTGGTCGCTGTTTCTTATGTTTTTGCGAGCAAATTTGGTTACTGATATTTTAGCTTCGGTATTGATTTTTGACAACCAAAATTTGGTTGCAGAAAGCCACTTTAGCAACCAAATAATTTTTTGTTGTAGATTTGTTGGTTGCAGAAAGTTAGTTTTCTTGTAGTGGTTACACCGAACAGAAGACCTGCATCCTAGTCAATAGGCATGTTAATTATTCACGAACTTATACTCATTTTATACCATTAAAGTAGAGACATCAAGAACTAGAAACGCGGTTTTATTTTATTTTATTTTTTTTTTGTCACTGCTACTTTCGTGCTCTTAGGGCACATTTACTGACCATAAAGGAATGCAAATGGAAAGGTAGAATTAGAAAGGAAAGTTAAGATAAACACTTCAATTCCGCTTTCAGTGTTTACTTCAATATTAGATAGTGTTATGGTAAACACTTCAATTTCCATTCTAGTGTTTACTATACTACAAAAAGTAATGTTATCATTAGGGTAATTTAGTCCTCGAATTATGTGCATTGCGTCTTCCCTTTGATTCCCGAATTTACTGCCCGAACTTTTGATTTATGACCACTTTAGTCCATGCACAGTAAAATTGGCAAATGACTTTTGAAACTTCTAAGATATAATAACAATAAAGAGAATATTTTGTATTTAATATAACTATTTTTGTGCAATCTTCAGTTATTATTCGTGTATAAGCAATTATCCATGGGAAATTTCTAAAATCTACCATCAATTTTGTTATATAGGGACCAAAATAGTCAAAAATCAAAAGCTTAGAGAGTAATTTGTCAAAATTAAAATTTCAGGAATCAAAGTGATAGAATACACATAATTCAGGGACTAACGATGCACTAAATCAGTGGGGGGTGTTTCAAAAATTGTACAATATAACATCCCTGTTCATAAATTTAGCTAATAAACTTATATCATTACTTTTCATGATACATCTAGAACCTGTATGTCCCACAGTAGTCCTTATCTGAATTGGAAGAAGTAGTAAGTTATGCAAGATGTCATTGTTGATAGTGATGTCTATGTAGTTTAAAAACGTTAGAATTTTAAAGGGTTGTCGCCAATCCTATATAATATACCATAGTAGTTTACTTCATGTACACATTGAGGAAGATTTAATATTTGGAAATGAAATGTTCAAATGTGACTTTTCGGCGGTCAAGTGGACACTAGCATGCATTTTCTTTCATAAATCAAAATTAGAAGAAAAAAATGAACTTGTCAACCATTCTTTAATCATTCGAATAAAAAATGCGCTGGTGAATGGTGCCTGAAGAAGACTGGATACTGCAAATTGACACCTGCCTTCCCCTGTGCTCCAAGCTACCTTCTCAAAGTTACATCACAAGATGTTTTCTGCCTTCAATTTACATCACCTAATGTAGGAAGTCGGAGAAATAGAACAAAATGGCCAGTTTTCCCACTTTAATGTTTAGAATTGCTGTTGTTTTCCTTTTTCTCTTCCACACAATTTCCACGGCAGTTAATAGAATTGATCCATCGGAATCTATAAGCGATGGCACGACTTTGGTTTCTAAAGAAGGAACCTTTGAGCTTGGTTTCTTTACTCCAGGAAATTCTACGAACCGTTATGTGGGAATTTGGTACAAGAACATCCCAGTTCAAAGAGTCGTTTGGGTCGCAAACCGCTGCAACCCCATAAATGATTCCTCTGGCTTGTTGACCATAAGCAACACAGGCAATCTTGTGCTTTTGTCTCAGAATAAGAGTGTTGTGTGGTCAACAAACTCATCGAAACAAGCCCAAAAACCAATAGTAGAGCTTCTAGATTCTGGAAATCTTGTACTAAGAGATGGGGAAGATAGAAATAGGGAGACCTATTTGTGGCAAAGCTTTGACTATCCCTCAGATACAATGTTGCCAAACTTCAAATTCGGGTGGGATTTGAGGACGGCTCTTAATCGGCGTCTCTCGGCTTGGAATAGCTGGGATGACCCTTGTCCTGGAGATTTCACTGTTGGGTTTGAGTTTGATCCACAACTTCATACGTTCCCTGAAGCTTATTTCCGGAAAGGCTCAGCAAAGTTCTACCGCACCGGACCTTGGAATGGCATGCGTTTTAGCGGCTCACCGGAAATAAGGGAAAACCCACTTTATAGTTTCGAGTTTGTATATAATGATGATGAGGTGTATTACACATACAACCTCAAGAATAGGTCCGTGATCTCAATAATAGTTATGAACCAAACCACAAGTCTTCGTGAGCGCATTATCTACATAGAGGCGGATCAAACTTGGAAGCTTTACTCATCAGTACCTAGAGATGACTGTGATAAGTATGGTGTCTGTGGAGCCAATGCGAATTGTATTATAAACAACAATCCGATCTGTCAATGCCTAAGAGGATTCAAGCCCAAGTCTCAAGAGAAATGGAATTTGATGGACTGGTCGGAGGGATGTGTACGGAATAATCCATTGAACTGTACAAAGAAAAATGAAGATGGGTTCATCAAATTTTCGGAATTGAAAGTGCCAGATACAACACATTCTTGGGTGAATAAGAGTATGAATTTAGAGGAATGCAGGGCCAAATGTTTAAGCAACTGTTCTTGTACAGCGTATACAAACTCCGATATCAGAGGGCGAGGCAGTGGTTGTGCCATCTGGTTTGGTGATCTGATGGATATTAGGACATGTTCAGATGGTGGACAAGATCTATTTATACGTATGTCACATTTAGAGCTAGGTATGAGCGTAATTATTTTCAGATATGACAATAATTATAGATATATTCAATATTGTCTTCAGTCTCAAATCTTCTAGCTACAGTTAGATTTGATTTTCTTTATTTTCAAAATAACTTAGAAAAAGGAAAAGCTGGTAAGAAGAAGAGAGCTGTGATCATGGTAGCTATCATTGGATGTTTTTCTGGGATGGTCCTACTTGGCTATTGCATTTGCAGGAGAGTCTCAAAAGGTAATAATCGTTATTTGGATTATGTTAATTCTTACTCTGTTTTTCAAGAAATACACCTAAGACAGGCTTTAATTTAAATATAATTAATAAAATAAAATAATACATGCATAAACTCTGAAAAAATTACCGCTGGACTTTTGAGTTTTTTTTTTTTTTTTTTTTTTTTTTTTTTTTTCCCCGAAGCGTTTGACTATTTCTAACTGCTCACAGAGTGCGCGCGAGCCCTAAGAGAGTCTCTTGTGTGCACTTCAACAGCAATGAAAATTGGATTGCCTACGACAACTCATCTTGCATTCTACTTGAACAATTCATAAAAAAACAACTATTGCAAATTTTAAAGATTATTTATTTTACAGTTAGAGTATGATTATTTGTTATTCCAATTTTGGTTTGAGTCACCTTGCCTTAGTTCCATGGTATCTTTAATCTTTAACAATATAAAAAATGGAAAGTGAGGTCTTCTACATGTTCTTTTATGTGTAAAAGCTCATAACTCATATGTCTTACACGGGTTTTTAGCATAATTTCACATATATATATGTGTGTGTATTTATATATACATGTGTACATGTACATGCATATGTCGTCTAACATGAAAATCAAATTTTCAAGCCATTCGTATAATTATGTTTGACAAAACAGATAGAATTCAAACAATAAGTCAGGATGGAGACCAAGATGAAGACCTGGAACTTCCTTTGTTCAACCTATCTTCTATAATAGCTGCCACTGAAAATTTTTCAATGGACAATAAGCTTGGAGAAGGCGGTTTCGGACCCGTATATAGAGTAAGCTTCTGATATCTAAATTTGATAATAGAATAAAAAAATGACGTATATCTAGTCCTGGTGTATTGAGTGTTTGACTTTTTCGTATTTAGTTTGTCTGAAATATTACAGGTACTAAAAGTAAAAAGGGTTAATCTCACCGGTACCTGCTGAAAAAAAAAAGGGGTCATTCCTTGTTTACACCCCGAACTTTAAAATATATGACATTGCCCCTTTTGTTACAATTTCACTTAAAATCATACGGAGAAAGAAGTGATTAAATGTGGTTATGTGGTCTCTTTCAATTTGTTTTTAATAAAAATACTATGTGACTGCATTATCCCATCTTTTCTGTATCTTTTTAACAAAAATTCCAATAGAGAGGGCTAGATGGTACCTGCAGAACTTCGGGGTCATTCCTTGTTTACACCCCAAACTTTAAAATCTATGACCTTCCCCCTTTTGTTAGAATTTCACTTAAAATCAAACGGAGAAAGTGGGAATTAAGTGTGGTCATGTGGTCTTTTTCAATTTGTTTTTAACAAAAATACTATGTGACTACATTATTCCTTTTTTTTTTTGTATCTTTTTAACAGGAATTCCAATAGAGGGGGCTAAATGGAATTAATTTAAAATCTGAGATGTAAAGTGATTATTTTTAAAGTTCAGTTTGTAAATTGGGAATGATTCTAAAGTTTAAGGGCGCCAGTTAAATTAATCCAAGATAAAATAACAATATGTTACTCTTTTGCTAATATTTGTGATTTACAGGGAAAGCTAGAAAAAGGACAAGAAATTGCAGTCAAGAGGCTGTCAATAAGTTCTGCACAAGGAGTAAAAGAGCTAAAAAATGAAGTAAAACTAATTGCCAAGCTTCAACATCGAAATCTTGTGAAGCTTCTTGGTTGTTGCCTTCAGGAAGAAGAGAAATTGTTGGTTTATGAATATATGCCCAACAAAAGCCTCGACTCTTTCATTTTTGGTCAGAAACAGAATCCACCTAGATCACATAATGAATTTTTTTCTATAGTGTTGCTTCATTAAACTGGAAAAATCATTGACAGATCAAAAGCAAGGAAAAGGACTCGAATGGTCAAAGCGCTTCTACATCATATGCGGAATTGCTGGAGGACTTCAATATCTTCACCAGGATTCTAGATTGAGAGTAATACATAGAGACCTCAAAGCCAGTAATGTTTTGCTTGACAATGAGATGAATCCCAAAATTTCAGACTTTGGCTTAGCCAGAAGTTTTAGAGGAAACCAAACTGAAGAAAAGACAAGCAGAATAATCGGAACCTAGTTAGTATTCTTCTTACTTTCCTTTTTTTAAAAAAATAAATACAAATTACAGTCCGACAAAAATATGATCTTCTTTTGTCTCACTATCTAATGATATTGTGTAGTGGCTATATGGCACCCGAATATGCAATTCATGGCTTATTCTCAGTAAAGTCAGATGTCTTTAGCTTTGGTATATTAGTGTTGGAGATTGTAAGTGGAAAAAAGAGCACAGGCTTTCACCTTCAAAATCATGGCCTTACCCTCATTGGACATGTAATTTTCAAAAAGCTTCATTACAACTTATTACGTGAAAGTACTATCTAAATTTATCAGTAACGACACTTTTTTTTTTTTTTTTTTTTTTTTGCAATTTTCCAGGCATGGAAATTGCATAAAGAAGGAAAGTCAATTGACATGCTTGATAAGCACTTAAGGGAAGCAGAACACAATGTAAAACAAGTGTTGCGTTGCATTCATGTTGGGCTATTATGCGTACAACAAAGTCCGGTGGATAGACCAAACATCTCGTCTGTGGTTGTGATGTTGGGAAGTGATAGTGAGTTACCTCAGCCCAAATTACCACCCGGCTATTTCCTAGAGACGGATTCAGATAAAGGCGACCTTCCCTTTACAGAGCTTGCATCATCTTCAAAAAATGATATGAGCATTTCACTGTTTCTAGCCCGATAAGGTATAATTATAGCAAACTTTTTTGCAAGAACTCCCACATTATTACTGTGATGACCCTCTTAAGAGGCCGCTATTGTAGCTGAAATTAACTTGTACTTATTGAAATTTCTTAAAATTTGTGGAACATTCTTTTTTTAATATAAGAAGGAATAATTTCATAATTCGTAACAATAATTTCAAAAGAATGAATCACTAAATAAAGCTTTTCTTAATTTTAATTAAGATAAAACCATCTAGAAATATCCTTCAGACGGAGCAGCATTTGAACTCTTGTTTCAAATACTCTTTAAAAGCCTTTCTAAAACTAGCCAATTCAATCGGGCCGTCTAATTTGACTTTAAAACAGATTTCGTAAGAAATCTTAAATTCACGTACATCTTAAAGTCCTTTTAAAATTAATCATTTAAATCGTTATGTTTAAAATTCATTTATTTGTTGCATGCACTATTGCAACGTTCTAAAACTTAAATACTCAAGACTAGGGTTGTTAGCTACAACCTCGGTTTTCTTCACATACATATATACATAGACTTTTTAAACATACATGCTTGAAACCTTTGAATCATATAGACATATACATGATTTTACTTAAACTTACTGCGGAAGATTTAAGTGTGAGCGGTATCTATTCCCATCTCCACCATTCATCCGCCGCTCGCCATTGCCCTTCAAGAATTGCTTATAGGTTTCTTACCTACAGCATGAACATATCTGATTGAGCTTTCGCTCAGCAACTAGGAACTATCTCTCACAAAATAACTGTAAGTACACATGAATAAATATGCATGAGTTGATTATACTTAATTATGATGTCTTATCAGTGTCTTATTATCTTATCTTATCTTATCTTTCTTACTGATGGGTCCGAGTGTTCGTACCACTTGCGCGCAATCATCAGGACGTGAGGGTTTGCAAGGTCCCCCATGACACCGTGATTATAACTGAACTGAATGCCTCCCTCTCAGAGGACATTATTATATTTTTTTTCTTCTCCCTTGGGAGCCTGAGTCACCTCTCTCTTAGAGGCTGGTACAGCATTCAACTGAGATTATTCTTATAAGTTCCTCTGGACTTATTAAGGTGTATGCAGTATGACATGGGATCGCATACAATACTTAAAGCATAAACATGCACATATAACATGCGTAACTTTTTTCTTTAAAATCTATTCATGGTGTAGACGAGATTCCTACTTACCTGATTTTACAGAGCTGGAATCCACTTTTCGCCAAACAGCCTATTCTCTTACTTGCTTACTTCTGAAAATGAACACCCATTGAGAGTGTGAGATTATCTGTCATTTGCTATTCTATTTTAGCAGGTTATGAAGGAAATCTAGCCCTTTACTTAAGGCATGTATTCCTTAACCTTTATTGAATGATAATTTATTATAAGGATCATTTTATTAAATCCTCAAAATCTTATTTTCCTTAATTGCCCTTTAACATACTTATGTCTAGATTGAAAATTAATTACCCAATCTAGTAACTTATTCTCTATAATTTTTCTTATTGGACTTATTATGATATTAAGGTCCAATTCGGCCTAGAAACTTATTCATGGCCTTCTAACTCTTAGGCCTCTGAAATTTATACTCCAACGGAGTCTCTTAAATCAATGCGGGCATTGGACCCACATTAGATCTTTGAAATTCTAAGGGCCTATCGTATTGGGCTCGTAAGTGCCCGTCAGAATGATTTGCTTGATAACCCACTAATTTCTTTAAAAGAAAGCATTTTTTTCTTGAAAACTTTGCTTAATAGGAAAAAGCAGTATTTAACAGAGAGACCCAATCACGGTCGTCCTTTACTGTTAGGCTACCATCTTCTGTCGTATTTAACAGAGAGACCTTGAAAGAGATACTTTTTTTCTTTGAATGTAAAATGATATACCTTTTGCATTTCAACAATTATTTTTTAGACAAAATTCATTAAAAAGGCTAAATATTGGAGTCCTTTAATGAATTAATCCCATTGTTGGTTAGCTGATATTAGACGCCTTAATTTGTTGACTTGGAAGAAGTATTAGACTGCAAGAATTCGTTGGAGAGCCTTATCTGTTTAGTTAAAAAAACAAAAAAAAAAAAAAACATGTTGCTGTACACATCACTTCTTATTTTAGTTCTTAATTATTTGACCATGCACCTATTCTATTATAGTTTATGTTGTCCCTACAATTAGTGTTTTAGAGCATAATTGACTATTGAGTTAATTTCTTAAAAGGAATAGGAAAGTCTTGGTCAATTTTCAAACTAACTAATAGAGTAATCTAAGCAATTATATCGTAAAATAAGGGTGATCAGATTGATCATATATGTTCAACATTGACAAACACTTGATCAAATATTTCTGATGAAGGTGACAAGTCCTAGCCAAAGACCATACTAATCGATAGCTAGCCGTGTAATCCAAGTAAAACGTTCTCTACCTTAAAATTGTTTGGTCGATAACAAGAGTTTCTGCGACCAAATAAACTTTTGGTCGCATATTGTAACATTTCACTAATAAAGTTGAATACAATTTAATTGTCTTCGTATGTTGATATTTATAATTTTTAGTAGTTATTTTACACTCATTACTCAAAAAATAATTAGTCATGATAATTTGAAATCAATTAGAAGCGTTGACTACATAAAACATATTAATCTTATAACTATAACATGTATCTAACTACTTACTACTTATAAACTCTTCAACACATTTACTTGAACTCCTATTTTTAAATTAAAATCGTACTAAACAATTATAGATGATTATGTTTAAAAGGTGACTTTCACTATTTTAAATCAATTAGCAATATAAAACATCATAAATAAGCAAAAAATACAACAACAAAAAACACATTTGAAGAGAATTTGCGACCAAATAAGTATTTGGTCGCAAAAAAAAAAAAAAAAAAAAAAAAAAAAAAAAAAAAAAAAAAAAAAAAAAACAAACAAACAAATGCCCTTCTGCACAAACTTTTCTTTGCTGGCAGATAATGGACATCTGAGACCAAAGTTTGATCGCAGAAAAAGAGTTTCTACGACCAAATAAACTTTTGGTCGTAAATTGTAACATGTTACTAATAAATTTGAATACAATTTAATTGTCTTCTTATTTTGAAATTTATAATTTTTAGTATTTATTTTACGCGCCTATTAGTGTAAAATTTATTTATTTTACACCAAAACAGCACTCGATTGTTTTAAAATATGTTTTTTGATTTATTAGATTAAGGGGAAATATGATTAAAGTGCAAGATAAGAACAAATAAAAAATAAAAAAATATATAATATTTGTGACCAAATTTATCTTGGTTGCGAAAACGTTCAATCAACGACTAAGTTTTTGGTCGCAAATCTAGAAATTATCAAGTGGGAGATAGTAATTTTGCACACACTAACATTTTGCGACCAAAGGATTTGTGGTCGCAAAAATATATTTTTTGCAACCAAATTTTGGTTGCAAAAAATTCATTATCGGCGACCTAATTTTATTTAATTGCAAAATTTTTCTTGTTTGCGACCAAATATTTTTTGGTCGCTGTTTCTTATGTTTTTGTGAGCAAATTTGGTTGCTGATATTTTAGCTTCGGTATTGATTTTTGACAACCAATCTTTGGTTGCAGAAAGCCACTTTTGCGACCAAATAATTTTTTGTTTTAGATTTGTTAGTTGCAGAAAGTTAGTTTTCTTGTAGTGGTTACACCGAGCAGAAGACCTGCATCCTAGTCAATAGGCTGTTAGTTATTCACGAACTTATACTACCATTAAAGCAGAGACATCAAGAACTAGAAACGCGTTTTTTTTTTTTTTTGTCACTGCTATTTTCATGATCTTAGCGCACATTTACTGACCATAAAGGAATGCAAATGGAAAGGTAGAATTAGAAAGAAAAGTTAAGATAAACACTTCAATTCCCCTTTCAGTGTTTACTTCAATATTAAATAGTGTTATGAGAAACACTTCAATTTCCATTCTAGTGTTTACTATACTACAAAAAGTAATGTTATCATTAGGGTAATTTAGTCCTCGAATTATGTGCATTGTATCTTCCCTTTGATTCCCGAATTTACTGCCCGAACTTTTGATTTATGACCATTGGTCCATGTACAGTAAAATTGGCAAATGACTTTTGAAACTTCTAAGATAAAAGCACGTCACAGACATATAATAGTTGAATGTATGATAAACAAACTGAAAGTCTGAGATTGTCATTCTAAATTTTTAGGTCATTCATGTAATGTGAAGAACATGTGGAAGATAAGAATCTAAAGATAATAGTCTAAATCTTATGATCCACAATCGAGCGAATAAAGTTAGGCGCTTTATTCATGTTAAAATTGTTATGTTGTCTACTTCCTAACAGAGACGGCTTGTCTTGGTCGTCAGAGGTGGGACTCCATGGGTGGAGACATTGATATAGTTTCTAATGGTGAACTCTATATTGGATCGCACCAAAGTTGAATTGTTTTAATTAATAATTCTATTTGAATAAAATAATTCACTTTTGACGAATTACATGTTGTCATCTTAATCTTGAGATGTATGATGAACCCGTATTCTTGACTTGTATCCTTTGATGTACTAAAGGGAGACATCCTGACATTATGTAAAGGTACACTTGCCGGTACATTGGGGGTATGACTCGTGTATGCGTAGATTTGTTATTCAGAGATAGTGGAATCCATAGCTCCTATAAAGAGTCAATGATATCGTCTTATGCATTATCAATGGATTGAAAAATACGAGCACTCGGCCATTAGACTACTCTATGTTATCTAATGGTTTACTATTTGTAATGATACGAATAGTGTTTTTCCGATGGTGTGATAATGGAACATAAGATAAATGTAATCGAGAAGGTAAAACGGAACTTGACCTCAAGTCAATTATGGATATCCTATGGGGATGATACACTAATGGGCCTGTTTGTTTCCGTTTTCATTTTCGTTTTTCACGGTTTTCAAAGCAAAAAAATGAAAACGGGTGTTAAAAACGTGTTTGGTGCAATTTTTTTTAAAAAACAAAACCAAAAACGTTTTTGTCTTTTTGTGGAAATCAGAAAACGAAAAAAAGGTGTTTTCATTTT
>NW_010365453.1:309452-314850 GCF_000414095.1 Morus notabilis
TCAGCCATTAGACTACTCTGTGTTATCTAATGGTTTAATGTTTGTAATGGTACGAATAGTATTTTTTCTGATGGTATGATAATGGAACATAAGATAAATGTAATCGGGAAGGTAAAATGGAACTTGACCTCAAGTTGATTATGGATATCCTATGGGGATGATACACTAATATATTGAGTCATGGACTAGAGCTAATCAGAGCTTTGTAAATACGCTATATAAATCGAGAGTGCGGCTCTAGGCTTTTAGTGGAATAGCGCTAGAGTTTTATAATCATGAGACGGACTTGTTGGTTTACAAGTAGCATTGTGATTATAGGAGCTTGATTTATATATGTCCATCAGGTCCTTTTGCTAGCTCACATAAGTTCCTGTAACGATACGGCGTATTTCCTACACATTGGTAACTTGTGTTATTTCCGTAAAAGAGGTTCAAAGTTAATTCATGGGTGATTTATCGGGTGAATTAACTGTTAAATTAATTCTAGATAAATTGGTTGAATTATTGTTTTAAGAGTTGTTTAATATGGAAAGACTATTATATGACTGTTTTGATCAGGCAATTTCTCTATTGGGTTGGTTGAATCAAAACTGAGGCTCTATGCAAGTTTCCCATGTTGAAAAACTAGGAAAACAACTTTCGTCAGTGCAGACAGGTCAACCGGTTAGTGAAGACAGATCGACCAGTGACTTATAACGTCTCTGTCATCGGTCGACCGGTTGTAACGTAAAATGCATGCTGACGTGGCAAAATCGACTCTGGATGGGATTAGAACTTTGAGAAACCTAATTATTACGGAAGTATGACTTCCTAAACACTATAAATAGCCTATTAAGTCACTTTATTCATTAGATCACTTGAGAGACTTTTTAGAGGCTATTGACAAAAGATTCCTGAGATGAAAAATTGTTTAATTCTCAGGAATAATTTTTTTTTTCTTTGGCTCTCTTGTGATTGGAAGGAGATCAAGAATACCAAGAGGAGATTGAACGACGTGTGCCCACCCACACTCCAATCATGGAAATGAGAATAGCAAAGAAGACCAGTTGGTTGAGGCTATTCCGATTGTTGTTTTGAACGCTTTGATCTGTCAGACGTGCAGTTTCCTAAATCTCAAATGGTATGATTTAGATCTTTAGTATTTATGTTATATAGCATCATGAACATGTTCTTGATTGGCTTTGGCATTGATTTAAATTTTTAAAATTCCGCTGCGCACTCGATGCCATTATTTTCCAACATCCATGTCATACATTCTAATGTACTATATACACCTAAAACGTATATCGTTTTATGTTTTTTTCTTCTTTCATTTCATACTTCATTTAATTTTCATTCTTGTGTCGCTCATATTATTTTCTAACATTTTGAATGACTTGCGTAGCTTTTACATTTTCCATTCTTGCATTGTTTGTTTTCATAGCTTTTACTTCATATGGGCCCCATCCCACTGTACCGTTGTGCACATTCCCAATGAGGAGTGGGGAGATACCCAAAATAACCAACTCACTCACGGTTTTATAATAACCTCCCTTACGGAGGCCGGTACAAATATTTTTAGTTTCTTCTTTTCTTTTATCATTTTTCTTTGTACATCGTCTTACTGTCAACTTTTCTTATTATGACAGTAATTTTAATCTTGTTTTGTGTTTTTACACATTTTTATCAATTTCCTATGAATTTGAATTTTCGTAAAAGTTTGACCTTTTCGTTGACTTTGACCTAGACTTAGACTTTGTCACAGATCAAAATTTTATGTCTATCTTGAGTCTATATGAACATTCATCACATCACAAAATATTCAAAAGCATCATTCACATTCTAACATACATAGATCTCGCAATATGCACATTTTTGTGCAACATGGAGGAATAAGTTTATCCATGTCATAGTAAAAAAAACTATTGATACTTACAGAAGTTTCGCTAATGTTGCGCCTTCGAGTCACCTGATACTTTCTGACTTTGATTGTCTACCGATCCTATTATATAAATTTTCGATCGTTAGATTTACAATCTAAGACCAATAATTACAATAGAATTTAACTCGAAAAGGTCTACAATTATTATGTTCAGTATCCGGACTGAAATATATCCTATCTCAACATCAAACTCCAAACCCGTGCATATTTAACCAATAATCACCATCTTAGATCTGTTTCGGAAATTAGCCTGAAACTAGCATCTGAAATCATTTTTGAGAAAAATGTTATTTCACAAAAGTTGTTCGGAATGAAATTTCCTTTAACTTAGCATTGGTTACTTTTTGAAACTAAGCTTTCATGTTGGTTTTCTAGCCCAAAATAGCACTGGATTCTAATTTCCGGGTCAATAACTTAGTTTTCAGTTTTGGTCCAAAATTGTAAATTTTCATTGTTTTAGGTTTCTATGCATTTCCGATCACCGAATCAACTTACTTTATACGTCTTAATCCTCCTATTCTTCATTGCAACCGGGTTTGGTTCAAATTCTCAAACTAATTTTCGGCTGAGTTCCGCCTAATTTTTCGTATTTCCTGAGCTAACCATAGCTCATTTTATCCGTTGTTTCGACCTTCAAACACAAGTCACAATCTTTCTCATCTTTTTTATCATCATAAATAACATAACTCTATGGTTTTATCATTCTTTTCTCACAAGAATTCTCCATAAACAAAATGCTAAAAACATAGTCCAATAACCGAAAATTTAACCTTTCAACATTAGGTTTTTTGGTATCTCTAATTTCCATAAGCAAAATGTTTTCCATAACCTCTACTGTTCATGGATGTGCGGTTACTGTAGAGTATGAGAAAAAAAATTGAAATCTTACCTTAGAAAGATGAGAAGACAATCCCGGTGAAGCTAATGAACGGTAGTTTTCGTCAATTTTCGCTTAGAACTCGTTTTCTCTCACTTTGGGTGAATTTTTTTCTTCTTCTCTCTTGGCTGAATTTTCTCTGGTTTTTGGAATGCAAAAATGAGCATTTGGTTGTGTTTTTACCTTATAAAACCGGCCATTAAAAAGTAGGAGGGCCTAAGTATAAATTTTGACTTCTCTAGGGTCTTTTTTGTAAAGAAAAGTCAAAATTTGTTTTGCTTCCTCACTATGCTTGGCCGGCCATCATCATCCACTCTCACATGTCCTAATCTTAGCCCTCCATGTATTTAGTCACTCTAAATCTCAACCATCCATATATAATAGTTATCTTTTTCTGGTTCAGTTTAATACTTATCCGGTGCGCGTTTTATTTGTATTTTTTAGACAGTTAGTCAACTTGGTCAACTTTATTTAACCTTTGCTAACTTTTCATGAGTGACCTATTGGCCGATTCTTGGTCCACAAATTTTGACTCGGTCAACCCCAATCAATCAAAAACTTTAATTTTCTTGGTTCAGCCTTCCAAACCCCTTTTTCGTCCGTTCTTCGTTTTGATTGTTTCTAAAACCCTAGAATTGATGTTTTTCAATTCTTTTTCATTCCATAATCGTAATATTCATATGTTTGCCCACTTGTAGGTTTAACACAATGTTTCGTGCTTCTTTCTTAAATACAGTCTGAAAATCAGTAACTGCATCATGCCTCAAAGATTTTTCATTTTTAACTTATAATTTGTTATTCAGTACCATTACCAACAAATACTTATTATAGAAGTGTAACACCCTGAAGAATTAAATGAGATTAATAAAGGTAATTGAGATTATTAGTGTGCCTAATCTGATTTAATTAATTGAGTTTTGATTAATAAATGCTTCTGACACGTTTGAGTTTCAATAATTCCAAGGTATTTAAATATTCTCAGTGTTTCCATGTTTACCCAAAAATGTGTATGGGCACATTTCTGGATAGTTATTTTAAATTTAGTGACACTTGTCTTTTATTTCTTTTCTTTTCCTTTTTCCTTTTTCCTTTTCTTTTCCTTCCTTCCCGTGCATTCACTCACTCTCTCTCTCTCTTTCTCTCTTCACTCTCGTGCTCTCTCTCTCTCTCATTTTGTCCCAAATCAAATGGATCTTGAACCAAAGGGAAGTTTCAAAGCGTTTTCAACGTCAAGAGAAGGATTCGAGGTAAGATTACTAAAAGAACCTCTCTTGAATCTCAAGTTTTTCAATTTCAAAACTTATTTTTGGTTCAAATCAGATATTAATGGATTTTGAGTAAAACCTTAGTAGAAATTGGAGATCTTGGGTTCTTTGGACTTGTTTTAGGACCTAGAACCCGGATCTAGTGGTTTTCCTTTGAAATATTTCGATTTGGGGCTGAGATTTCAGGTTTTTGGACTGGTTTCCGTGAGCTTCTCTCGTGCAGCTGGTGCCACCGGTCGATCGGTCTGGTCGACCGAATCACATGGTAACCGGTCGACCGGTGCGATCGACAGGACTGTATTGGCCTGACCGGTCGACCTATTCGGTCGACCAGAGTGCACACCACTAGTCGACTGGTGGTAATGCACTGTTCTGTCACCGGTCGACCGGTTGACACGGGGTTTGACCATGTTTGGCCTGAAATTGCTGTTTTGACCCCTGTATTCGGGGAGAACCCTGTAATGACTGAGAAAATTTCAGACTTTAAATAATACAATTTATTTATTTAAGCCAAGGATTTTCCTAGAAAATATTATGTGACTGAAGGATTTATGGAATCAATATATGTATTCCTAAATTCTGTAGCAGATTTCATGTTAAGTTCATGTTTTCGATCAAGTAAATTCGATCGATAAATTCTTGCCGTACTTTAAGGCGGAATAATTTTCAGTTCAAGTATAGTTTGAGAATCTTAATTTCAAGAATCTCCAAACACAGCATGATGTTAGCAGCGTAAAAAAAAAACGCACTGACATTTTTAAAGAAGAGAAAATCCTTAATTGCCAGATAGCTAGGTTAAAGTCACAAGATAGATACCTATAGTAGAAGGGTACGATGTGAGCTAAGGAGTTGACACCGTCAGAAATAATGTCATTCCCGGGATATAATGCAGAAAAGTTAAATTTAGAATTTATTCAGTCTAGAATTAATTTCAAGACTTGAAACAGTTTAAGATATTACGCGAGTAAGAATTTAACGTGATATCAAAGCCGACGAGGATTTAACAGTTGAACTGTAAATAAACAGTAGAAAAAAAAAGAATCGTCATAAACAAGAATTTTCTGTCAGCTAAGTACCCTTTACAGTCAGTATGATTTTTACCTGATTCAAAGGTAACTTAAGAGAGTGGACTAAAGTACAAGGGGTAGGATTTATTTTTCTCTCTCTCCTTCTCCACTTTGGCCGGCCATGCATAGAAAAAATAGAGCCAAAATTAGCTAGTTGAGTGTGCAAGTGGATGACATGTTAAGGTGATGTGATTGTAGTGGTTGAAAGGGAATTAATGGCAAATTTGCTTCTCCTTTTCTCCTTCCAAAACCGGCCAAGAAAGGGGGA
>NW_010365453.1:319804-322174 GCF_000414095.1 Morus notabilis
GTAAGTTTAAGAAAAATCATGTATATGTATATATGATTTAAAGGTTTCAAGCATGTATGTTTAAAAAGTATAGGTACATATGTATGTTAAGGAAACCGAGGTTGTAGCTAACAACCCTCGTTTTTGAGTATTTAAGTTTTAGAACGTTGCAACAGGTCATGCAACAAATAAATAAATTTTAAACATGACGATTTAAATGATTGATTTTAAAAGGGCTTTAAGATGTACTTGAATTTAAGATTTCTCACGAAATCCGTTTTAAAGTCAAAATTAAATGGCCCGATTGAATTGGCTAGTTTTAGAAAGGCTTTTAAAGAGCATTTGAAATAAGAGTTCAAATGCTGCTCTGTTTGAAAGATATTTTTAGAACGTTTTATCTTAACTGAAATTAAGAAAAGCTTTTAGAAATTTAGTCACTATGTCAGATAGTGACTGAGAATAGTCACTATGAGAGTGCAAAGTTTCAAGTAACCTGTATGACTTCAGCTAAGTGACCACATTCTTAATGGTTCGGACAAATTGACGAACCAATAAGTAAGCATTCGATTAGTAATAACCAATAATATTTTAAGGTCTAAGCATTATTATGAGTGTAGAATTAAAGAATTATAGAATAATCCCATGATTCAATATGTAGTATTACAGTTTGTACTACGTAGTAGCCCCAGAAACCACAAGGATGAACATTTTAATCCTAAAATATATGAAAGTAGTACATGACACTCAGAATTAGAGAGTTTCACGACAGTTGTATCGAAAGGATATTATGATAACCTAGGACCAAGATCAGATAGATCTGATACTGGAGTCTCAGCCGAATCAAGGATAGAAATGTATAGTCTAAGTTTATGTTAAGTTAAAAATAGTTCCGAGATCAATCACGATGGATTTCGTGGTAAGGTTGCCTAGAAAATCTGATAGTAACGTTGCGATTTAGATAATCAGAAACTGATTGACAAGATCTACATATTTTTATTGATCAAACTCAGTTATTCTATTAAGAGACAACCATTTCGCGAGTATGCAAGGGCAATAGGGTCAAGTTAAAGTTTAGTACAGCTTTCGACCGTAGACAAATGGCGAACCTGATAAGACCATTCAGACCCTAGAAGATATGCTGAGAGCATGTGTCATGGATTTTAAAGGGAACTGGGATAGGAAGTTACCTTTGATATAGTTTTCCTATAACAACAGCTATCACACGTCAATAGGAATGACACCTTACGAAGCTCTATACAGAAGAAAATGCAGGTCCCCAATTCATTAGTATAAACCTGGGGAGAAGCATTTAGAAATAATATACTTTATCAGTAGAACCACAGAGAATATGAGACTTATCATGAAGAAGTTCGATATAGCTCATAGTTGCCAGAAGAGCTATACGGATAAACGCCGCAGATTTATAGAGTTTTAGGAAGGAGACTAAGTTCTCCTAAAGGTGGCACAGATGAAAGGAGTAATGAGATCCTAAAGAGGATCTGTAAGGTTGCGTACAGACTAGCTTGCTGCTAGAATTAGCTACGGTACACAACGTCTTCCACGTGTTGAGATTGAAGAAATATGCGACTGATCCATTGCATGTATTGCACCAGGAACCTGTCAAAGTGCACGCAGTCCAGATCCTAGCTCGCGAGGAGAAAACCTTAAGGAATAAAGAAATTCCTCAGGTTAAAGTCTTGTAGTGAAATCATAATATCGAGGAAGCTACTTGAGAACGCGAATAGAATATGAGGAAACGCTACCCTGAGTTGTTTTAATTTTCGGGACGAAAATTCTTAAGGGGGGTAGATTGTAATGACTAAGAAAATTCCAGACTTTAAATAATACAATTTATTTATTTAAGCCAAGGATTTTCCTAGAAAATATTATGTGACTGAAGGATTTATGGAATCAATATATGTATTCCTAAATTCTGTAGCAGATTTCATGTTAAGTTCATGTTTTCGATCAAGTAAATTCGATCGATAAATTCTTGCCATACTTTAAGGCAGAATAATTTTCAGTACAAGTATAGTTTGAGAATCTTAATTTCAAGAATCTCCAAACACAGCATGATGTTAGCAGCGTAAAAAAAAAACGCACTGACATTTTTAAAGAAGAGAAAATCCTTAATTGCCAGATAGCTAGGTTAAAGTCACAAGATAGATACCTATAGTAGAAGGGTACGATGTGAGCTAAGGAGTTGGCACCGTCAGAAATAATGTCATTCCAGGATATAATGCAGAAAAGTTAAATTTAGAATTTATTCAGTCTAGAATTAATTTCAAGACTTGAAACAGTTTAAGATATTACGCGAGTAAGAATTTAACATGATATCAAAGCCGACGAGGATTTAACAGTTGAACTGTAAATAAACAGTAGAAAAAAAAA
>NW_010365453.1:325214-327301 GCF_000414095.1 Morus notabilis
ATGGTGGAGATGGGAATGGATACCGCTCACGCAGTTATCTTCCGCAGTAAGTTTAAGAAAAATCATGTATATGTCTATATGATTCAAAGGTTTCAAGCGTGTATGTTTAAAAAGTATATGTACATATGTATGTTAAGAAAATCGAGGTTGTAGCTAACAACCCTAGTTTTGAGTATTTAAGTTTTAGAACGTTGCAACAGTGCATGCAACAAATAAACGAATTTTAAACATAACGATTTAAATGATTGATTTTAAAAGGACTTGAAGATGTACTTGAATTTAAGATTTCTCACGAAATCCGTTTTAAAGTCAAATTAAATGGCCCAATTGAATTGGCTAGTTTTAGAAAGGCTTTTAAAGACTTTAAGAAATTCAGTGATTTATTCTTTTGAAATTATTGTTACGAATTATGAAAGTATTCATTCTTATGTCTAAAAAAAAAAAAATGTTCCGCAAATTTTAAGAAATGCCAGTAAGTACAAGTTAAAAACTAAGTTACGGTGGCGGCCTCATAGGAGGGTCGTCACAAACCCAAATTAGCTCCATTTGGGGACTTGAGATGAATAAATTAGCATCTTTAATCCTTGTTTTGAGATTGAAAACCCTTGGAATGATAATTTGAAACATGAAAATGGATTAGGGCACACTAATTGCAAACCTTTGTATCTAATTAAGATTGGATTGCTTTAGGAATGAGAATTAATCCTAAAGTGTTGTCTTGCATCAGTGATCGCTGAGGATTCAGACTGAAGGGGCTTGAGGAAGCGGAAGCTAGAAAATGTAGGATTTCTAACCCTTTTCCTTATGAGCCTGATTTTCATAGAAAGAAGTTAGGCCTTGAAATTATTTTAAAGAAAGGGGCTTGTTTGCGAAAGAAAAACTCTTTAAAAACCATGGCTTGTTTAGTTCATGAAACCTCATGGCTTACCCAGTCATGGGGCCTGCATCTTGAGTAGTTCGTGGGGTCATAATAAGCGAGTCTATTGCTGTAAGCCTAGATAGGATGTGGATAGTGCATCATCGGGGGCAGAACCCGAAACTTGGTCCGGGTAGGCGAGGCATTTGGTTAGGTAAGTAATTTGTACTAATTACTTGCTGAAGCCTGTAATACAGTTACTTTCAGTTATATTTCCTTTGAGAAAAGGGATGTGAGGTTCCGGTTGTCTGTTGGAACTAAATGTCTATTTATTTACTTACCCATTTATTTATTTACTCGCACATTTATATATTCATTTATTTATAATGTTTATTTCAAATTATATCCTACTGGGCCTTTTGCTCACGTTTTATGTTTTAAATGTATTAAACCCCTCCCAGGAGATTCTAAGAGTGGTGCACAGTAGCCGGATATTTGCTACAAAGTAGCTAGGTTGTGCTACGGATCGATCAAGTGAAGATTGTGTTCATCCTCTGGAATAAAATGTAACTAATTGAGAATCCTGTAAACTCTTGAAATATTTGGATTAACTAGACTGTGGTTGATGTATGTTGTAATGATTATTTACATGTGCATGTATGTACGATACTATATGTCTTGTGGAGTGGAGCCCTGTGTGTTGTCAGATGCTCGAGATTCTGTAATTTATTTATATTTTAATTCAGTCGAGTGGGGCTCGTCTGGGAATCTACTTTATTAACCCTTAATCGAGTTCCGCGTCACCCACCCCGTTTGGGGGGGCGTGACAGAGTGGTATCAGAGTCCTAGGTTAAGAAACCCCAGGATTGTACATACATGTGTGACATCTGTAATCCACTGAACGGTCTAGTTTTATTTCAGTTAAAGGAAATGGCTGTAATGACTGAGAAAATTTCAGACCTTAAATAATACAATTCATGTATTTTTAAGCCAAGAATTTTCTTAGAAAATATTATGTTATATTGTGAATGGAGGATTTATGGAATTAATATATGTATTCCTAAATTCTATAGCAAATTTCATGTTAAGTTCATGTTTCGATCAAGTAAATTCGATCAATAAATTCTCGCAGTATTTTAAGGCGGAATAATTTTCAGTACAAGTATAGTTTGAGAATCTTAATTTCAAGAATCTCTAAGCACAGCACGATGTTAGCGGCGTATAAAAAAAA
>NW_010365453.1:327341-329960 GCF_000414095.1 Morus notabilis
AAACCTTTGTATCTAATTAAGATTGGATTGCTTTAGGAATGAGAATTAATCCTAAAGTGTTGTCTTGCATCAGTGATCGCTGAGGATTCAGACTGAAGGGGCTTGAGGAAGCGGAAGCTAGAAAATGTAGGATTTCTAACCCTTTTCCTTATGAGCCTGATTTTCATAGAAAGAAGTTAGGCCTTGAAATTATTTTAAAGAAAGGGGCTTGTTTGCGAAAGAAAAACTCTTTAAAAACCATGGCTTGTTTAGTTCATGAAACCTCATGGCTTACCCAGTCATGGGGCCTGCATCTTGAGTAGTTCGTGGGGTCATAATAAGCGAGTCTATTGCTGTAAGCCTAGATAGGATGTGGATAGTGCATCATCGGGGGCAGAACCCGAAACTTGGTCCGGGTAGGCGAGGCATTTGGTTAGGTAAGTAATTTGTACTAATTACTTGCTGAAGCCTGTAATACAGTTACTTTCAGTTATATTTCCTTTGAGAAAAGGGATGTGAGGTTCCGGTTGTCTGTTGGAACTAAATGTCTATTTATTTACTTACCCATTTATTTATTTACTCGCACATTTATATATTCATTTATTTATAATGTTTATTTCAAATTATATCCTACTGGGCCTTTTGCTCACGTTTTATGTTTTAAATGTATTAAACCCCTCCCAGGAGATTCTAAGAGTGGTGCACAGTAGCCGGATATTTGCTACAAAGTAGCTAGGTTGTGCTACGGATCGATCAAGTGAAGATTGTGTTCATCCTCTGGAATAAAATGTAACTAATTGAGAATCCTGTAAACTCTTGAAATATTTGGATTAACTAGACTGTGGTTGATGTATGTTGTAATGATTATTTACATGTGCATGTATGTACGATACTATATGTCTTGTGGAGTGGAGCCCTGTGTGTTGTCAGATGCTCGAGATTCTGTAATTTATTTATATTTTAATTCAGTCGAGTGGGGCTCGTCTGGGAATCTACTTTATTAACCCTTAATCGAGTTCCGCGTCACCCACCCCGTTTGGGGGGGCGTGACAGAGTGGTATCAGAGTCCTAGGTTAAGAAACCCCAGGATTGTACATACATGTGTGACATCTGTAATCCACTGAACGGTCTAGTTTTATTTCAGTTAAAGGAAATGGCTGTAATGACTTAGAAAATTTCAGACCTTAAATAATACAATTCATGTATTTTTAAGCCAAGAATTTGCTTAGAAAATATTATGTTATATTGTGAATGGAGGATTTATGGAATTAATATATGTATTCCTAAATTCTATAGCAAATTTCATGTTAAGTTCATGTTTCGATCAAGTAAATTCGATCGATAAATTCTCGCCGTATTTTAAGGCGGAATAATTTTCAGTACAAGTATAGTTTGAGAATCTTAATTTCAAGAATCTCTAAGCACAACACGATGTTAGCGACGTATAAAAAAAAACGCACTGACATTTTAAAAGAAGAAAAAAATCCTTAATTGCCAGACAGTTAGGTTAAAGTCACAAGATAAATACCTATAGTAGATGGATACAATATGAGCTCGAGAGTTGACATTGTCAGAAACGTCATTCTCGGGATAGAATGCCGAAAAGTAAAATTTAGAATTTGTTCAGTCTAAAATTAATTTCAAGACTTGAAACAGTTTGAAATATTACGCGAGTAAGAATATAAAACAATATTGAATTATTCAGAAATTGATATTGGACTGTAAGTAGTAGATTAACTTATGTGAGCTAAACTAATTACCTCTAATCAGTATAAATTTAATCTGTTTAGAGGAAATAATTGAGGATAAGATCAGGCACGTAATCTTGCCTTAATCAGATACTTTATATAGTGAAATTTTTAGGGTTCTTACACTTTCTTTCTCTTATTCTCGCTCATTCTCTCTCTCCTCTCACGTTCAAAAAAAAAAACCATCAATGGTCAAATACCCAAGTTCAGATTCCAACCTCTGTTTTTGACACCGCCGGTGTCAATAGAAAGATCTCGACGAGCTGAGTTCAACGACATACGACACGACCTCTAACTCCGCCGGAATTAGCCGCAATCGCCGCGGAAGTTCTGAAAATACCAATTTCTTCCCGTCATGATATCTCCGCCATCCGACCTCCGATTGAGATGATTTCAGTCCCTATGGACTCAGTGGAGCAAGATGAAGAAAACCCATCCATTTTCACAGCTCGATTCTAGCCGGAGCACCACCGTCCGTGGTGGTCGGAATCGCCACCGCCGCCGCCGTCGTTTCTCTCTCTCCAGGCCGTCGTGGATGTCACCGCCCCCACCAATCAACTTAGAAGCCGACGTCCAGTAGATCCCGACCAGCAGCCACCGTTGCCGTCGCAGTTTGGCCGGAAAACGGAGCTACTACCGTCGTCCGTGGAGGGAAGAGGTGGTTCCGACGGTCTAACCGTTGGATCGTAGTGAATTTGGTGTCACAACACTCAGAAGGAAACGGGTAAGAAAACCCCTCATCCAATTTTAAGAATTGATGGCCGGAATTGTGAGATTTGAGTCGTCGGATTTTACCGACGTTGCCGGTCCCGATAGGTACTGTTACAGGCCGAATGGTGTGAAATTGACCGCACCAATGGACTCAGAAGGGTCAAGTTATGGGGGGTAGGAC
>NW_010365453.1:332435-348654 GCF_000414095.1 Morus notabilis
AAAGTTTAAGTTACAGTGGCGGCCTCATAGGAGGGGCGTCACCATGGCACTTCGCCATACACCAGCTAATCAACCGGTACAACAGAATCAGGGATTTCTGGATGCCATGTATGCTGCCTTTCAAGGCATGGCCACTAGAGCTTAAAACGAGCGGCCGGTTGAGGATAGGAAGTAAGGGTACTTCCGGGAATTTAGGCGTGCGCCTATCCCCTCGTTTAATAGTGAGGGAGGACCCCAGGAAGCAGATTTCTAGTTAGACTCCATAGTCAAGCACTTGAGTACTATGGGAGTCCTAGATGAATACTGGGTGGAATTTACAATATATAAGATGGAGGGCTTACCGAATACTTGGTGGAAATAGGTCAAGAGGAGAATAGATGTTACAGGACTGACCTGGGAGCTGTTTGAGACATTGGTCAATGAGCAGTACTTCCCTCAGAGTTATAGGGATGAAAAAGCGTTGGAATTCATGTCTCTACTACAAGATAACATATCTATAAGGGAGTATGAGGCCAAGTTTAATGACCTATCCTGGTTTGGGTCATCTTTAGTGGAATCTGAACACCTTATATGTCTTAAGTTTGAGAAGGGCCTCAAGAACTCTGTGAGGATATCATTGGTGGCTTTGAGGATTCGGAATTTTTGGGATTTAGTGGCTATTGCTACTAGGGTGGAACAGGATAACATGGCCTATCACCAAAGTAAAGAACTAGCTGGGTGAGTTTCAGCTTCTGGCAGACCATCTGCTTCCGGCGGGCCACAGCGGAGTGGTAGAAGGAACCGCAACCAGGGACAGCCTGGTGGGGGAGTGATTAGTGGTGGCAGTAGTTCGTCAGGAAGTGATAGAAGTGCTCCATACGGACCCAAGTGTCACCATTGTGGGCAGGTGGGCCATATTAGGAGAAATAGTCCTAATCGGACGCCGTCTTAACAAGCCCAAAGTGACGCTTCATACAATCAAGAGGGGCCACCATAGTATGTGCCACCATATCAGCCACAACAGATGTCATACCCTCCTGTGCCAACTTATCAACCACCTTAGTATACACAATTTCGGCCCCAAGCATTGAGACCTGTACAACCACCTCCGCCACAACAGTATAGGCCAGCGATCCAACGGCCTAATGTTGGTGATAGAGGGAAAAGAAAAGTACAGGGGCAAGCTTATACCCTGGCAGGAGGTAGTTCGGGAGGTCAGACCAGCAACACGGTGGTTGAGGGTATGATTCTAATCTCTCATTCTTTTGCTCACGTGTTGTTTGATACAGGTGCCACACACTCTTTTGTATCAAGTTCTTTTGTTTGGACTTTAAACTGAAATCTGAGAATTTATAAGTCCCGATGACTTTGAACTCCCCACTAAGATGTGTGGAGGTGTTGAGTGTGTGTAGATCATGTGAAATCACGATTGGGAGTGAGCAAAGGAGAGCCGACTTAATTATCCTTCCGATGAGTCTATTTGACGTGGTCCTCAGAATGGATTGGTTGTCAGAATATGGTGCAATTGTTGACTGTTACTGTAGGAGAGTGACTTTGATGACTAAGTCTGGAACAGTGATTTCTTATCAGGCAGATATGAATCCAGTCCTGGGAGAACGACTGTTGAAGTACAGTGTTGGGGGACGGAGGAATCTAGCCCGTTTTTCTTCCCTTCTTGCTTTGGAAGGTGAACCTGAGGTAATTGGAGATAGTGCGGGAGTTCCTGTAATGGATGAGTTCGCAGATGTGTTTCTTGAGCATTTACCTGGTTTACCGCCAGATCGGGATATTGAATTCGGTATTGATTTGATACTGGGGACGGCACCCATTTCCATTCCTCCATACCGGATGGTGCCTGCATGAAAGAGTTGAGAAAGCAGCTTGAAGAGCTAGCAGAGAAGGGATACATTTAGAATAGTACTTCACGTTGGGGTGCACCGGTGCTATTTGTGAAAAAGCACGACGGATCTATTCAGTTATGCATTGACTACCGTTAATTGAATAGGGTAACTGTGAAGAACAAATACCCACTGCCGAGGATCGATAAATTATTCGATCAGTTGGGTGGATCATAGTTTTACTCTAAGATTGACTTGAGATCAGGGTACCACTAATTGAAAATTAAGGAGGAGGACATTCTGAAGACTGCTTTTAGAACTCGGTATGGGCACTTCGAGTTTCTTGTAATGCCTTTTGGGCTGAAGAATGCCCCGGCGGCATTCATGGACTTGATGAACCGTGTTTTCCGGCCGTATTTGGATCAGTTCGTAATTGTCTTCATTTATGACATATTGGTTTACTCAAAGACTTGGGAAGAACATGAGCAGCACTTGAGAATTGTTCTTCAAACTCTTCATGAACACCAGTTGTATGCTAAGAAGGAGAAATGTGACTTCTGGCTGACAGAAGTGAAGTTCCTTGGGCATGTAATTTAAGGATAAGGAATCTCTGTCGATCCTTCTAAGATCGAGACTGTGCTACAATAGGAAAGGCTGAAGAATATGGCGGAGATTCATAGTTTCCTCGGACTTGCAGGGTACTATCGGCGTTTCGTGAAAGACTTCTCGAGTATTGCAGCACCGATGACTCGATTAACCAAGAAAGAAGTCAGATTCTAGTGGGACGCTGAATGTGAAAATGCTTTTCAGGAATTGAAGGTCAGATTGACAAGTGCACCAGTCTTGACTATTCCTGATAGTGAAGAACCATATGAGGTGTATTCTGATGCCTCGGGGAATGGGCTTGGCTGTGTCTTAATGCAAGGGGGACGCATGGTAGCGTATGTATCTCGCCAATCAAGTCCACATGAACGAAATTACCCCACTTATGATTTGGAGCTGACAGCAGTAATATTTGCTCTGAAGATATGGAGATGTTATCTCTATGGAGCAAAGTTTCAGGTCTTTTCTAACCATAAAAGTCTGAAGTACTTGTTTACTCAGGAAGACTTGAATCTCAGGCAAAGGATATAGGTGGAGTATATGGAAGATTACGACTTCACTCTGCAATACCATCCTGGAAAAGCTAATGTGGTGGCTGATGCCCTTAGCAGGAAGACGACGGGGACTCTGGCATCATTAGCTTTAGAAGATTGGAAAAGGACTGAAGTGGTGAGTGAGTATAATCTTCAGTTCTACGAAGATTATAACCAGGCTATAGTGTATAATCTGGCCTCTACACTGGGTATTGTGCAATAGGTTAAGCAAAAGTAATTGCAGGATCCACTTCTCCAAGGAATCTGGATTTGAATCCAGAATGGAGAGCAATTTGAGGATTAGAGAATCCGAGAGGATGGAGTCTTGTATTTTCGCAACCGCCTTGTTGTTCCTAAGGTGGATGAGGTAAAGAAGACGATTCTGTGAGAGGCTCACAAATCGAAGTTTGCTATACATCCGGGAAGTACAAAGATGTACTAGGACCTGAAAAGACAGTACTGGTGGAGAGGCATGAAAAGAGACGTCCGTGAGTATGTCTCAGAATGTGTGACTTGCCTTCGGATTAAAGCTGAGCATCAGAAGCTAGCAGGAGAGTTGCAACCTCTCCCTGTCCCTAGATGGAAATGGGAGCACATCACTATGAATTTTCTGATGGGGCTACCGAGAACCGAGCTGAAGCACGATGCCATCTAGGTGGTGGTGGACAGGTTGATGAAGTCCGCGCACTTCATACCGTTCCGTGTGACGTATTCTCGAAAGATTCTGTCAGAATTATACCTGGAGCACATCGTGAGACTACACGGAGTGCCACTATCTATCACGTCTGATCGTGATACCCACTTCAATGTAAGGTATTGGAGGAGTTTCCATGAAGCCATGGGAACAGACTTGAACTTCAGCACAGCATTTCATCCTCAGACTGATGGGCAATCTGAAAGAGTAATTCAGATTTGGAGAATATGCTTTGTGCTTGTATTCTGGAATTTGGTGGAAACTGGAAGAAATACCTGCATCTTGCTGAGTTTACGTACAACAACAGCTATCAGGCCAGTATTGGTATGGCACCGTTTGAGGCTCTCTATGGTTGTCCTTATAGGTCACCTGTTTGTTGGTTGGAACCAGAGGATGGACTGAGTACTGGACCGGAGGTCATTCAAGAGAACAATAAGAAGATAGCCATGATTCGGGAACGACTGTTGACAGCTAAAAGTCGTCAGAAAAGCTATGCTGATCGTAGGCCTTTGGAATTCCAGGAAGGCGACTTTGTTTTGCTGAGGGTTTCCCCACGCAAGGGAGTTGTTCGGTTTGGTGTGAAAGGGAAACTTGCACCAAGGTTTGTGGGACCATTCTCGATCGTGCAACAAGTCTGAGTGGTGGCTTATCGGTTGGCTTTACCGCATGAATTATCTCACGTGCATGACGTGTTTCATGTCTCCATGCTTCAGAAATGTCAACCTGATCCGAAAGCTGTAGTACAGTGGTTTGACGTTCCGATACAGTATGACGCATCATACGAAGAGGCACCAGTTCAGATTCTTGATCGGAAAATAAAGAGTCTGCGTCATCGTGAGATCCTGTTAGTGAAAGTATTATGGCAGCACCATGGAGATGAGGAAGTGACATAGGAGCTTGAAACGACGATGCATGAGCAGTATCCGTATCTGTTTACACTTTTAGGTGGGCCTTAATTTCGGGGATGAAATTGCCTATGGGGGGTGGAGCTGTAACACCCTGAAGAATTAAATGAGATTAATAAAGGTAATTGAGATTATTAGTGTGCCTAATCTGATGTAATTAATTGAGTTTTGATTAATAAATGTTTCTGACACGTTTGAGTTTAAATAATTACAAGGTATTTAAATATTCTCAGTGTTTCCATGTTTACCTAGAAGTGTGTATGGGCACATTTGTGGACAGTTATTTTAAATTTAGTGACACCTGTCTTTTATTTCTTTTCTTTTTCTTTTCTTTTCCTTTTTCCTTTTCTTTTCCCTCTTTCTCGTGCATTCACTCTCTCTCTCTCTCTCTCTCATTTTGTCCCAAATCAAACGGATCTTGAACCAAAGGTAAGTTTCAAAGCGTTTTCAACGTTAAGAGAAGGATTCGAGGTAAGATTACTAAAAGAACCTCTCTTGAATCTCAAGTTTTTCAATTTCAGAACTTACTTTTGGTTCAAACCAGATATTGATGGATTTTGAGTAAAACCTTGGTAGAAATTGGAGATCTTGGGTTCTTTGGACTTGTTTTAGGACCTAGAACCCAGATCTAGTGGTTTTCCTTTGAAATGTTTCGATTTGGGACTGAGATTGCAGGTTTTTGGACTGGTTTCCGTAAGCTTCTCTCGCACAGCTGGTGCCACCGATCGACCGGTCTGGTCGACCGGATCACATGGTAACCGGTCGACCAGTGCGATCGACCGGATTGCATTGGCCTGACCGGTCAACCTGTCCGGTCGACCGGAGTGCACACCACCGGTCGACCGGTGGTAATGCACTATTCTGTCACCGGTTGACCGGTTGACACGAGGTTTGACCTTGTTTGGCCTGAAATTGCTGTTTTGACCCTTGTATTCGGGGAGAACCCAAATTAGCTCCATTTGGGGACTTGAGATGAATGGATTAGCATCTTTAATCCTTATTTTGAGATTGAAAACCCTTGGAATGATAATTTGAAACATGAAAATGGATTAGGGCACACTAATTGGAAACCTTGGTATCTAATTGAGATTGGATTGCTTTAGGAATGAGAATTAATCCTAAAGTGTTGTCTTGCATCAGTGATCACTAAGGATTCAGACTGAAGGGGCTTGAAGAAGCGAATGCCGGAAAAGGCAACGCTAGTCCCAGGTTTGATAGTGCGAGGTAGGATTTGTATCCATTTTCCTTGTGAGCCTGATTTTCAGAGAAAGAAGTTTGGCCTTGAAATTGTTTTAAAGAAAGGGGCTTGTTTGCGAAAGAAAAACTCTTTAAAAACCATGACTTGTTTAGTTCATGGAATCTCATGGCTTGCCCAGTCATGGGGCCCGCTTCTTGAGTAGTTCGTTGGGTCATAATAACGATTTCAGAAAGTTAATGAATGATTTCTTAAGATAAGAGATCTTGTGAACTGGTAAGAGAGTCTATTGCTGTAAGCCTAGATAGGATGCGGATAGTGCATTCTCGGGGGCAGAACCCGAAACTCGGTCCGGGTAGGCGAGGCACTTGGTTAGGTAAGTAATTTGTACTAATTACTTGCTGAAGCCTGTAATACGGTTACTTTCAGTTATATTTCCTTTGAGAAAAGGGATGTGAGGTTCCGGCTGTCTGTTGGAACTAAATGTCTATTTATTTACTTACCTATTTATTTATTTACTCGCACATTTATATATTCATTTATTTATAATGTTTATTTCAAATTATATCCTACTGGGTCTTTCGCTCACGTTTTATGTTTTAAATGTATTAAACCACTCCCAGAAGATTCTAGGAGCGGTGCACAGTAGCTGGTTATTTGCTACGGATTAGCTGGGTTGTGCTACGGATCGATCAAGTGAGGATTGTGTTCATCCTCTGGAATAAAATGTAAGGAATTGAGAATTCTGTAAACTCTTGAAATATTTGGATTAACTAGACTGTGGTTGATGTCTGTTGTAATAATTATTTACATGTGCATGTATGTACGATACTGTATGTCCTGTGGGGTGGAGCCCTGTGTGTTGTCAGAGGCTCGAGATTCTGTAATTTATTTATCTTTTAATTCAATTGAGTGTGGCTCGTCTGGAAATCTGTTTTATTAACCCCTAATCGAGCTTTAAGTCACCCACCCCGTTTAGGAGGGGGATATAATAATAGATGTACATAAATAATGAAATTTCTATTTTATTAATTAAATAATAAAATTAAAAATCACATCTCATGATTTTGAATACCCAACAATAATAAACGGTGAAAGGAATTATTAGCATTTAGGTACGGGCCCGCCATCTATTTTAGTTGGCAGGGTCCATAAGATTTAAAATCAAAATTTTTGAAAGTAATTTATCAAAATTAAAAACTTAGAGACCAAAGTGACCGAGTGCAAATCACTTAAGAATTAACAATACACATATATCAGTGATGATCTCAGAACCTTCGTTTTATAGAGAGAGATGACGATGACAAATTAGGTAATTGGTGCAAATGGTCCTGCACTTTTAAATAACAATTTTGCGTTATTTTAGTCAAATTAATAACGTCCATTTAAAGTTTTGTATGAAACCTCACGTACATGTTATTTTTTGAGCAAAATTTACTAAAATGACCTTAAAAATACCAAAAAATAAAAAATAAAAAGTAGGATTTTTATCACTGGTGCCGCTTAATCTTTTGGGTTCATTCATAATTAGCGGCCTTGAACTTTAGAAGCACTCATTTTGTCCCATGAAATTTTAATTGTTCCCACTTAATGCATTTTATTGAAATTTCTAGTAAAAACAAATATAAAAAAAGTGAGTGCAATCATTTGGTTTTTTTGTTTTGTTTTAATTTCTGTTAAAAACAAACAGATAAAAACCAAATGAAAATACTTAACTTGCTTTTTTTATGTCTGATTTTAACAGAAATTCTTATGTAAAAGGTGGGATTAGTTCAAAATTTAGTGGGTAAAGTGAGAGTTTTTAAAGTTTACGTGGTAAAGTGAGAATGACTTCAAAATTAAGGATTACTAGTAAGATTAACCCAAAAAAATAAGAAGTAATTATATAACAAACCTACTATAGAAGCTATATTTTCACAAATTAATCACATTTATGTAAATAACCTAAAAAATAGAGAAAATTCAAAAAGTATCCCTTCAGTTTTGCCTAAATAGAACTTTTATGTCTGAGTTTTTTAAAATCCAAAAAGTATTCCCTTTGGTTTTGAAAATAGATAAAAAATATCTATTCTTTTAACTTTCTAGTTTAGTTTTTTTTGAATGGCCAAATTGTCCTTGGATATTCCATATACTATTCAAATTTTGAATTATACCAGCTTCCAAACATCTCTCTTAAATTTTTTTTTTAAATGGCTCTCTTAGAAAATTTACAGCACCAATTTAAACAACATTTTTTTTAATTTTATTAAGAAATTGAAATCTTTAAAAAAAAAAGATGTAAGTTTTTTGTCACGTAGTAGTATGGACAATTCTAGCAAGTTGATTTATTATGCACTACAAAATACATTTTCACCTCAAAATTGGTCCATAAATTCGTTATGTTTTACCAAATAGAATTTCAAAAAAAAAATCTTTTTTTCAAAAAGATTTCACTTTCTTATTAAAATGACGAAAGCAAAAAAAAAAAAAAAAAGTTCAAATTGGTGCTGTAAAATTCCTAAGAGGTTTACTTCAAAAAAAAAAAGGAAGAAAATTTAAGAGGGGTGCTTAAAAGTTGGTATAGCAAAACACAAAGTTAGACAGTATATGAAATATTCAATGACAATTTGACTTTTAAAAAAAAAAAAAACCTAAAAACTTAAAAAGAATGTATACTTTTTTGTATGGATAAAAAAACACAAGGGTACTTTTTAGATTTTCTCCAAAAAATAATATGGATTCTTCTTAAATAGTATTTGTAAAAAGTTATTTTTCATATTATTTGTAAAGTGAAAAATATTACAATGTGCAATGAGCAAATTAAAAAACATAATGAACGTGAAAGAAAGAACAATATTTATTGTAAGGAAAAAAATTAAAAAACTAATAAAACATTAAAAAAACAAAAAAGGGAAAAAAATTTAAAACAATGTAAAGGAACAAAATTGTACTTCACAATAATACAAAATGAACAGTACATTTTCCCTTGTAAAATTCGGCCCAGGGATAAAAATAAGGTGGGCCATGTTAAAAATCTCTCTTAGGACATTTGGTTAGAAAATTCAAATTAAAATTTAAAAAGAGAAAGAGAGAAATAGATTCATATTTAAGATGAATTAAAATTAATAGGTCAATAGTTTATATAAGTTAATAAATAGCTTAAATTATTATTTTTATCTATAATTTGTCTAGTTATGAACAATAACTTGATAAATTATTGTCTATTTTTATCCATAACTTATCTAATTATGAATCATAACTTAATAAATTTATCCATAACTTATCTGATTATAAATTATAACTTGACAAATTATGACCTATTAATTTCTATAACTAAAAATTAACTTATATACTTTCTTAAATTTTTTATATTAATTTAATTTTTACTATTTTTATAATTTAAATTATGATTTATAATTTGTTATAATATTTTTTTTATAAAAAATATAAATAAATTAAAAATAATTTTAATCACGTAATTCTAATTCGTCAACGAAACCTCTCCTTATTTTCTCTTCTCCTTTCCTTTCCACTTTACAAAACAAGCACCGTAACTCCATACTCTCTCTCTCTCTCTCTCTCGACATTCTCAGCGAACCACCGCCACCATCAATTAAACCAAACCACAAACCCAACTTCCTCTTTTTCTCATCTTCCCTTCCGAAACAAATAGAACGCCACATCCACAAGCACAATAGCCATTTAGATTAAACCATCTGTGGCAGCTATTCTTCACAAATGACTCAAGCTCTCCACTTGATTTTTCAGAAACATGGGTTTTTCTTCGATGGGTTGTCATTGGATTAAGTGCTTCTTATTTGATACAGAGGTGGGTGTTGTTGGACGCCTTGTTTTCCAAAGCTACTTTCTTTGTTTTTTGGGCATTTGGTTGTAAATAATTATATATATGTATGTATATATATATATATATATACACATTTGAAATCTTCTTACTGGAAATTCCTAATTTCATTCAATTTGTTGAAATTGTGTAATGGGTTAATGATTGTGTGTGTGGGCTTACTTTATTGACTTCTTCAAACGTGTTTTGTTTTTTGTTTTTTTCTATCTCTGAAAATTTATGGAAAGACGTAAATGCCCTTTAAAATATCATCATATGAGAGGTTAGTATAGTTTCTGTTAGATTTTGGACGGACTAGATTGTCGCTAAAATTAAAGAGTTAATTACCACAACTGATGGGTTGAGGACTAAGACTCTGTTTATTTCGTTGATTCGAGTTTAGAATTTGAGTTTTTTTACAGTAAAAATCTCTCACAAACAATCACATTTAACTTTTTTATTACAGTAAAAAATTCTTACATAAAATCACATCTCAACTTAAATTAAAAATTCAAATCAGCAAACTAAACATGTCCTAAATTGTTAATCAATATGCCTGTTCATAAATTTAGCTAATAAATTTTTCTCAACTACTTTTCTTGATAGAATCCGTATGTCCCACAGTGGAAGAAGTGGACGTTGAAGAAGACTTTTAAGGCGTCTGTCATTTTATTAATGTCTAGAAAGAAGAATGTTGAAATGTGGCCCTTCGACAGTCAACTTGAAACTTACGTGCAATTTCTTTTAACATTAATTTATTTAGATTTTTTTCTTCGACCTGTCTAGTACATCCTTTCCACATATTAAATTCAAAGGAAAAATAATTAAAAATTTTCCACCATTGTTTGATCATTGGACTAAAAATGTGCTGTGAATGATGGCTGGTGAAGAAAACTGGATAATGGAAATTTGACCCTCATAATTCTCAATAGCTTGCCGTATCCTTCAAGCCATCTTCTCAACGCCCCATCACAAAGCCATTTTCTACCTTCAATTTACATTGCCAAATGTAGAGAGTGCCAGAATTAGAATCAAATGGCCAGTTTTGGCAATTTTGTAATTGCTGTTATGTTCCTGCTTCTCTCCCACACAGTTTCCGATGCAATTGATAGCGTTGATTCATCCCAATCTATCAGAGATGGCACAACTTTGGTTTCTAAACAAGGAAGCTTTGAGTTTGGTTTCTTCACTCCAGGTAATTCCAATAATCGTTATGTGGGAATTTGGTACAAGAAAATCTCTGTTCAAACTGTCGTTTGGGTTGCAAATCGATGCAACCCGATTAACGATTCTTCTGGCTCGTTGAGCATAAACAGCACAGGCAATCTTGTGCTCTTGTATCAGAACAAGACTGTTGTTTGGTCGACGAACTCATCCAAACAAGCCCGAAAACCAATAGTAGAGCTTCTAGATTCTGGAAATCTTGTGCTAAGAGATGACGAAGATAGAAATGCGGAAAACTATTTGTGGCAAAGCTTTGACTATCCCTCAGATACAATATTGCCAAACATGAAATTTGGGTTGGATTTGAGGACGGGTCTTAAGCGGCATCTCTCGGCTTGGAAAAGCTGGGATGATCCTTGTCCTGCAGATTTCACTTTAACAACTGAGTATGATCCACAACTTCATACGTTCCCTGATGGTTATATCTGGAAAGGCTCAGCAAAGTTCTTCCGCACAGGACCTTGGAATGGCCTTCGTCTTAGTGGCTCACCGGAACTAAGGTCAAACCCGCTTTATAATTTCACCGTTGTTCAGAATGACAATGAAGTGTATTTCATATACAACCTCAAGAATGAGTCAGTGATCACAAGGGTAACTCTAAACTATACCACAAGGCGTCGTGAGCGCCTCACATGGATAGAGGCTGAACAAACTTGGAGGCTTTATTCATCATTACCTAAAGATGACTGTGATAGCTATGGTGTCTGTGGAGCCCATGGAAATTGTATGATAGACGAGAGCCCGATCTGTCAATGCCTAAGAAGATTCAAGCCCACGTCTCAAGAGAAATGGAATTCAATGGACTGGTCGGATGGATGTGTCCGGAATAATCCTTTGAACTGTACGGAGAAAAATAGAGATGGGTTTGTCAAATATTCTGACTTGAAAGTCCCAGATACAACACATTCTTGGGTGAACAAGAGTATGAATCTAGAGGAATGTAGGGCCAAATGCTTGAGCAACTGTTCTTGCACGGCTTATACAAACTACGATATCAGAGGACAAGGCAGTGGTTGTGCCATCTGGTTTGGTGATCTGATGGACATCAGGCAATTTTCCAGTGGTGGACAAGATCTGTTTATTCGTATGTCACATTCAGAGCTAGGTAAGAGTCTACTTATTTCAGATATGTCACTGGTCAAATATATATGCACACATTAAATATTGCCTTCATTTTCAAATCTCCGAGCTACAAATTGATTCCTTTTGCTTTATTTTCAAAATAACTTAGATAAAGGAAGTGCTGATTATAAGAGGAGAGCATCAGTGATTGTGGTAGCTGTCATTGGAGGTGTTTCTGGGATGCTCCTGCTTGTGTATTGCATTCGCAGGAGAAGGTCAAAAGGTGATACTCATTATTTTGACTTTGTTAACTCTCTGCTTTCAATTTCCTGCAACAAAAAAAAAAAAAAAAAAAATGTTATTGTTTTTGCAAGAATAACATTCACCTAAGAGATGCTTAAATTTAATTGAAAAACAAATAAAATAGAGCATATATAAAGTCTGAACTAAAGAATCTGTGGGTACATAGGTCGTCCTCATTTCTTATACCTAACATGAAGATAATATTTTTATGCCATTTCGTCTAATTGTATTTCACAAAACAGATAGAAATCAAACAATGAGTCAGAATGGAGATGGAGACCGAGATGGAGACGCAGACGAAGACCTGGAACTACCTTTGTTCAAACTGTCTTCTATAACTGCTGCCACCGATGCTTTTGCTCTCTACAATAAGCTTGGAGAAGGTGGTTTTGGACCCGTATACAGGGTAAGCTTCTCAGATTGAAATTTACGATAAATATGGAAAATGTGAAATATATTTAGTCCTTGTGTAGTAAGTTTTTGATTTTGTCCTCTTTGGTTTATGTTTGAGATTTCCAGGGCAAGCTAGAAGATGGACAAGAAATTGCGGTGAAGAGACTATCAATACGTTCTGCGCAAGGAGTAACAGAGCTGAGAAATGAAGTAAAACTAATTGCGAAGCTTCAACATCGAAATCTTGTGAAGCTTCTTGGTTGTTGCATTCAGGGAGAAGAAAAATTGTTGGTTTATGAGTATATGCCGAACAAAAGCCTCGACTCTTTCATTTTTGGTGAGAATCCCAATCTGCTAAATTAAATAACTAATTTCTACTATGTTGTTGCTTTATGAACTTGGATATACGACTCATTGGCAGATCAAAAGCAAGGAAAACTCTTAGAATGGCCAAAGCGCTTCCAGATCATATGTGGAGTTGCTCGAGGACTTCTATATCTTCACCAGGATTCTAGATTGAGAGTAATACATAGAGATCTCAAAGCTAGTAATGTTTTACTTGACAATGACATGAATCCTAAAATCTCAGACTTTGGCTTGGCAAGAACTTTCGGAGCAGATCAAACAGAAGAAAAGACAAACAGAGTAATTGGAACCTAGTAAGTCCTATTCCTTTGTGCTCTTTCTTTTTTAAATACATAAACTATATTCACAATTTCACAGTAACATAACTTTTCTTCTCTGCATCTAATGGTGCTATGCAGTGGCTATATGGCACCCGAATACGCATTCGATGGCTTATTCTCAATAAAATCAGATGTCTTTAGCTTTGGTATATTAGTGTTGGAGATTGTAAGTGGAAAGAAAAGCAGAGGCTTTCACCATCAAAATAATGGTCTTACCCTCATTGGACATGTAAGTTGTCAAGAAGCTTCATTAATTATTATTATATCGAAGTACTAATTGAAATTATCAATAACGACACTTTCGGAATTTGCAATGTTCTAGGTATGGAAATTGCATAGAGAAGGCAATTCAATTGAAATGCTTGATAAGAGCTTGAGGGTAGCAGACCACAACCTAAAACAAGTGTTGCGTTGCATTCACGTCGGTCTCTTATGCGTGCAACAAAGTCCGGTAGACAGACCAAACATATCGACAGTGGTTGCAATGTTGGGAAGTGAGAGTGAGCTGCCTCAACCCAAACTACCCGGCTATTTCACGGAGATGGATGCAGTGAAAGGAGACAGTTCCTCTACAAAGCCCGACTTGTCTTCAACGAATGATATGAGCATCACACTGCTTGAGGCCCGATAAGGCTTAATTAATATCTAATTATGGCGAACTTTTTGCAAGAACTCAAAACCTTATTATTAGCCTAATTATATACTAACTCATTCATGAATTTGTTGTATTTATTTTTGGAGTAAGTTTGTAGTTCTGCTTAACCGAGTGGATTGAAATAACCTATTGGATAGTATATATGAGTCACTCTTAACTCTATAAAAGCATGGTAATTTGCAGTTATGCTCTGGTGCCGTTCTTACTGGGGAAAAAAAAAAAAAAAAAAATCTACCAACAGTGATGATTTTCCATCATCTATCTGCAGTAGTGATGAGTTTTTTACTCTCACATCTTGATTGTCATTTTATTCGTGATCTTTTCATTTATGTGTTTGTGTGTGGTTTCATACATAGTGGGAAAGAACTAAAGACTTTAAGGTGGGAAAGATCTACAACATCGACAACAGATTCAATATCGACGGCATGAAAACATCAATGAGGACCAGTGCGTGAAAACACACACACACACATATATGTATTGCTTTAACTGTCGTAGACCACACCAGCTACTCTGGTAGAACTGCTTCTTCATTGATGCAGGGCGTGAGACCTTTAAACTTAATGATTAGGAGAAAGTTTATCCTTCTAATATTTTCTTAAAACGATTAGTGAATAAAGCAGATAATGGCAAAGTAACCTTAAAACACAAACATATATATAGGATACTAAACGGGTTTATGTGGAAAAATTTGCACTATGAGGGGCCAATCTGGCCTGTCAGTGGTAATTTATTGATCACGATAACCTGAGTTTGTTCTTGGCCATCCGATTGATATTTTCCAACAATTAGGGTCAAGGGCTAAAATCAGAATTCGTTGACAGAACCAAGATAAGGATCAAGATCGCAGATGGGGCCCAACTTAAGAGGCATTTCTAGGGTTGTGGCATGGTAGTGATTGGGGTTCAGATCACAGCCACAGTAAAGATTAAAACTGACGTCATTCTCGTGGTTGGAGTGGACGCTAGGATTGATTTTGCCCTTGATTCAACTCTCCCTTCCCCCGGAAATTTTTAATTTACAACATTTACATGGTATTTTTAGAAAATTTCAATGATATCCTAAATTTTGATTTTTTTTTTAAAGTACTCTCCTTCTAAATTTAAAATCTCTAATAAATGAAAATTTGAATTTTTTAGGGAAATCAAAATTTAATTGTACTACTATATAAATTCAAAAGTTTTAAACTCCAAGAGTTGACAATTAATATTGCACTTCATTACAAGCTTGGTTCATTTAGGGGAAAAAAGTTAAAGATACTAAAAGATAAATAAGTGAAAAAGCCTGTTGTGTTGTAGTTTAGTTTAAAGTTTTTCTTTGATATAGCACCCGCAGCCACCCACCCCCCAATAAAAAAAGAAAAGATAGCAAAGTGCCTGTGTCTTTTTCTTTGAGAGAGTCTAAGTCCGATTGAATTGTAAGTTTGAGTTCTTGATAGATTGATCATTATCTGAGCGTGACCCCGCGGAGTAGGTAGCTACCGAACTGCGATACCAAATTGCCTGTGTCTTTTTCTATTTCTCGTGTTTCTTACATTTGTCGCAACAAACTTACCAACAATTGTTATCAGATCGGGTCACTAACGTTGTTATTGGTGAGGTCCTGGTATATCGGTTGCTTTGCAGGCATGGATATCATGAGAGAAGGAGGCTCGGTGATTAAATGTGACGACCCTCCTATGAGGCCGCCACTGTAACTTAAACTTTAACTTGTACTTACTGGGGTTTCTTAAAATTTGCGGAACATTTTTTTTTTTTTTTAATATAAGAAAGAATACTTTCATAATTTGTAACAATAATTTCAAATAAGTGAATCACTAAATTTCTTAAAGCTTTTCTTAATTTCAGTTAAGATAAAACGTTCTAAAAATATCTTTCAAACAGAGCAGCATTTGAACTCTTATTTCAAATGCTCTTTAAAAGTCTTTCTAAAACTAGCCAATTCAATCGGGCCATTTAATTTTGACTTTAAAACGGATTTCGTGAGAAATCTTAAATTCAAGTACATCTTAAAGCCCTTTTAAAATCAATCATTTAAATCGTCATGTTTAAAATTTATTTATTTGTTGCATGCTCTGTTGCAACGTTCTAAAACTTAAATACTCAAAACGAGGGTTGTTAGCTACAACCTCGGTTTCCTTAACATACATATGTACCTATACTTTTTAAACATACATGCTTGAAACCTTTAAATCATATATACATATACATGATTTTTCTTAAACTTACTGCGGAAGATAACTGCGTGAGCGGTATCCATTCCCATCTCCACCATTCGTCCGCCGCTTGCCATTGCCCTTCAAGAATTGCTGATAGGTTTCTTACCTACA